>NC_091325.1:20129330-20219330 GCF_038502225.1 Cherax quadricarinatus
GGAGTTTTGAGACTCTCTGACCGCGGGATCAAATCCCGTCCGTGGTATGGTTTGTTTGCAATCGTGTCATTACGATTTCGTGAGTCATTTCAGAGGGTGTATTTAATAGGTTAATATACAGAATAAAAGAACACATGTCACCCAACACTGACGGGCTCACCCAAGGCAAGAGTGCACCACATTGCCACTTTTTAACTAACACGGAGGCACAAATACACAACACTTCTAGATATTAAAAATGCTTTCGATGTTGCAAATATAGCAACTATTTTGTGTGAACTAGCTAAGATGGGCAATGATTGGCTACTGTTACAATGGATCCTTGTTTATATCACAGAAAAACTGCTGCAGTATCAGACAGACACATCGGTCACCGTCATAGTGTATCACCAGAATTAAAGGTTGATGGCAGGCCTATTGACTATGTGTCTTCTATTTTATTGATGGGTGAACATAGACAACCGGTGCAAAGAAACACGCCTAATATTTCTACCTTCGCTGGGAATCGAACCCAGGCCCTCGCCGTGTGAAGCGAGAGCTTTAGCCACCAGGCCACAGGACACCTGACACTTATCGTGCTTTCTCTTAGTGCACTAAAGGTACCCTTGCTGTTCACTGGGGGTATGTTGTACCTCCTGCCCAGTCTTTTGTTTTCGTAGGGACTGATTTCTGTGTGCAGATTTGGAAACAGTCCTTCTAGGATTTCCAAGGATTGCAGGTCCGTTGACTTGTACTCCTTGGAACACCTGCATTTTAAAGAGTACAGGAAACTTTATTTGTAATCCTTGCATTGTCTGCGTTCCAGGAAGCACAGGTCAAGGGCCTTAAAAGAAGCACGTCAGTTCCCACGTCTTCTAATAACATGTTCATTTTCCACGATAATCTACCTTGTCCATAATTACTATCGTATTTCCTTTATCTGTTTCGTTCCCAGTAATTAAGATGCACGACTGAACTTATATGTGAAGAGAAGATTTTCTGTACATTCTCCAGATCTGCAATTTCACCAGTCTTGAATGGGGCTGTTAATGTAAAACAGTATTCCAGCCTAGAAAAAAAAACAGTGACTTAAAGAGGATTATCATTGGATTGGTAACCCTTGTTTTGAGGGTTCTCAACATCCATCCTATCATTTTCATCGTAGTTGTGATAATGACGCTCTTGTGATCCTTGAACCATAACCTAACGTAATCTAACTTAGAAATGTGTTGCATACCGTGTGTGAAGAAGCGACTTAATTGCTCGGAGGACGGGTTGATCTTTGTGGAACTCCTCGTCTGATTTCCTCTATGTCAACCTCAGTGTGGGTATAATGGATGGTCTCTGGTTCACCCCTCCTCCCTCTTACACCTTCCTTCACATGCTGACTCATGAAGGTCATCATTGCTGTCTCCACCAGTTTTACTCTATATGTTTTCAGCTTCCTTACCCATCCTTTCCTTGTGAAATTTCCTGAGGCATAAGTCTCACAGAATTATTTATTTTGGCTCTGGTTCTCTCTGTTCTTTCCTTTGCGGTTTACTAGTATATGGATGGCCGCTGTGTTGTTGTCTTCAAACTTCTCCCTTGGTCTCCTGTTGTTCACTGAAGCTTTATACACTACCGCCATTATTACTTCAGAATCTCTGAAATTTATTGTCCTTGACATCAACGGTTTCTAAGTGAGGCAGTTCTTCTAATCTTCATTTATTTATTGACAGAATGCCATCCTTCCATCTTCCATGTCTTCCAAATCTATTGAAAATACTTCACGGAATGTTGTTTGCTATTACTCTCATTAGTTTAGTGAGTGTAATGCCCACAATGTTACCTCTGGTTCCTAAAATTCCTTTAATTTTTCCGCTCTTTAATGAGTCCATCTTCCTATACCTGACTCTGACTTCTCTCTCTGCCATACTTCATGCTGTCTTCCCTATGCTGAGTTTTAAGGTTTACTAACCTCCTTGTGTTTGTATAGTCCAGTTACAGCTCCTGGGCACACTTCACAATTTACATTGCTTGGCTTTACAGACTCGTGGCCTGCACGAGCAGATCACGTCTATTCTTGGTGATGGGTATGGTGTTCACCACCACATCTTGGTGCTGGGTATGGTGTTCACCACCACGTCTTGGTGATGGGTATGGTGTTCACCACCACATCTTGGTGATGGGTATGGTGTTCACCCCCACTACATCTTGGTGATGGGTATGGTGTTCACCACTACATCTTGGTGATGGGCACAGTGATCACTACCACATCTTGGTGATGGGTATGGTGCTCACCACCACATCTTGGTGCTGGGTATGGTGTCCACCACTACATCTTGGTGATGGGTATGGTGTTCACCACCACATCTTGGTGATAGGTATGGTGTTCACCCCCACTACATCTTGGTGATGGGTATGGTGCTCACCTTCACCACATCTTCGTATAGCGTAATCTATGTCCCCTACTTACCTTTTCTAACATCTCAAAATACCTGACCCTATTTACTTTACCCAATCCTGTATTTTGTATGTCGTGATTATGTCGTCCCCCTCCCCTCACTCATCCAGTGTTGTTAGAGTTCCTTAACTCTTTCCTAGTAGTCTAACCCCTACGTGTCGGTACCACTTTTGTTGTAAACCTTTGGATCTTCTCTAGATTCTATATGAGTGATCAGGTATGGCACCGCTGGTACCGCTGGCACCGCATACCCCATATAATGTATATAATGGCCTAAATGAATCCTTCGTCAGGTCCCAAAAAACATTTCTTAGAAAAGATAGTCTTACATACACTGCTTAAAATATACTAATTTTATCTACTTCTGGTGATATGTTCGGTGCAATGCTAACTCCACGCTCTTTCTACTTGCTGTTTATGGCTTCCATCCTCTCAGGTCGTACTCTGCGTCAAGTCTTCTCACTCTCCTACTGTCATTAAACTAAGACTGAATTCACGTACCTACTTTACTGACCAAGTTTTCAGTTTGTTAAAGTTATTAACGAGCTTTTCCGTGTCTTGTGGTTATCCTCTTCACTAATTTCACATCTACAATAGTGATACATTAAATTTAATTTCCTCTGGTAAATCAGTATATTTACATCAAAACACCAGCATTTAATCAATAAGTTACGACCTTAGGGAGTGTAGTTTGAGGTCCGAAGTGTCCCCAGTATTTAAATGCTGTTTAATACCTACCGAGAGTAAAAATTATCTGCCCAGTCTCCTAAGTCTACAACTTCATCATTCTTAAACAGATATTGTTAGTGTACATTGTATAATAATACTGCAGAGGTAAGAGACCTGAGAGCATATCTTGAGTCCTGAACGGATATATTATCCCATGATGCAACAAAATTAAAAAAGACTAACAATACTGTTGTGGTAGAGGTCAGTGTACAGCGTGGCAGAGTTGATACATCGATGTTCCTCTCAACACACCTTCTCCTCCCCCAACATCTACACTTTATCCCTTCCCATCAGTTTCTGCTTGCAGTAAGTGTTTTCCTTTAGTTTTCGTTTTCTGCTACTCAACGTTCACTTGCATTTTCCTTTAACCTTCGTTTTCTACTACGCAACTTTCACCTACGTATTGCTTTAACCTTCGTTTTCTACTACCCTTAGGTTTGTCTTGTACATAAGTGAATAAGACAACAATGAAAGACAAAGTCAGAATCTGAAGTGTTGTTGTGATCTGATAAACTGTTAAGGTGTTCCGTGGCCTGGTAGACCACCCTCTAGCTTCCCACACAGTGTGTCCGTGGTTCGATCCCCGGCACGGGAGGTAACAAAGGGCGTGTTTCCTCACACCTGTTGCCCTTATTCACCTAGGTGTAAGTCGCATCCTGGATGACAAGATTTAAGAACCACAATGGGAATAAGACACACAGTCCTCGCAGTCCTAGATGAAGCACTGACTTTCTTGGGTTATCCTGGGTGGCTAACCCTCCGGGGTTAAAAATCCGAACAAAATCTTATCTTAAAGATTTTGTATCTCCACAAAAACTATACTCAGGTAAGCTGGTAAACATGCTGAACATTAGTGAACACTTCATTAGTACCCACAGGCAAATCACAATCACCGCTATTGTTCAATGTACCATTACTACTAAATAACCCATAGTCAACACTACTGCAGGATAAGCCAGCAACACTGAACAAGCCACCAACACTGAACAAGCCAGCAACACTGGACAAGTCAGCAACAGTGAACAAGCCAGCAACACTGAACAAGCCAGCAACACTGGACAGGCACTGTTGGTGTTTCGCCAGCAACACTGAACAAGCCAGCAACACTGGACAAGCCAGCAACACTGAACAAGCCAGCAACACTGAACAAGCCAGCAACACTGGACAAGCCAGCAACACTGAACAAGCCAGCAACACTGAACAAGTCAGCAACACTAAACAAGCCAGCAACACTGAACAATCCAGCAAGAGTGAACAATCCAGCAAGAGTGAACAAGCCAGCAACACTGAACAAGCCAGCAACACTGAACAAGCCAGCAACACTGGACAAGCCAGCAACACTGGACAAGCCAGAAACACTGAACAAGCCAGCAACACTGAACAAGCCAGCAACACTGGACAAGCCAGCAACACTGGACAAGCCAGCAACACTGAACAAGCCAGCAACACTGAACAAGCCAGCAACACTGAACAAGCCAGCAACACTGGACAAGCCAGCAACACTGAACAAGCCAGCAACACTGAACAAGCCAGCAACACTGAACAAGCCAGCAACACTGGACAAGCCAGCAACACTGGACAAGCCAGCAACACTGAACAAGCCAGCAACAGTGAACAAGCCAGCAACACTTGACAATTCAGCAACACTGAACAAGCCAGCAACACTGAACAAGCCAGCAACACTGAACAAGCCAGCAACACTGGACAATTCAGCAACACTGAACAAGCCAGCAACACTGAACAAGCCAGCAACACTGAACAAGCCAGCAACACTGGACAAGCCAGCAACACTGAACGAGCCAGCAACACTGAACAAGCCAGCAACACTGGACAAGCCAGGAACACTGAACAAGCCAGCAACACTGAACAAGTCAGAAACACTGAACAAGCCAGCAAGAGTGAACAAGCCAGCAACACTGAACAAGCCAGCAAGAGTGAACAAGCCAGCAACACTGAACAAGCCAGCAGCACTGAACAAGCCAGCAACACTGGACAAGCCAGAAACACTGGACAAGCCAGAAACACTGAACAAGCCACCAACACTGAACAAGCCAGCAACACTGGACAAGCCAGCAACACTGGACAAGCCAGCAACACTGAACAAGCCAGCAACACTGAACAAGCCAGCAACACTGAACAAGCCAGCAACACTGGACAAGCCAGCAACACTGGACAAGCCAGCAACACTGAACAAGCCAGCAACACTGAACAAGCCAGCAACACTGGACAAGCCAGCAACACTGGACAAGCCAGCAACACTGAACAAGCCAGCAACAGTGAACAAGCCAGCAACACTGAACAAGCCAGCAACACTTGACAATTCAGCAACACTGAACAAGCCAGCAACACTGAACAAGCCAGCAACACTGAACAAGCCAGCAACACTGGACAATTCAGCAACACTGAACAAGCCAGCAACACTGAACAAGCCAGCAACACTGAACAAGCCAGCAACACTGGACAAGCCAGCAACACTGAACGAGCCAGCAACACTGAACAAGCCAGCAACACTGGACAAGCCAGGAACACTGAACAAGCCAGCAACACTGAACAAGTCAGAAACACTGAACAAGCCAGCAAGAGTGAACAAGCCAGCAACACTGAACAAGCCAGCAAGAGTGAACAAGCCAGCAACACTGAACAAGCCAGCAGCACTGAACAAGCCAGCAACACTGGACAAGCCAGAAACACTGGACAAGCCAGAAACACTGAACAAGCCACCAACACTGAACAAGCCAGCAACACTGGACAAGCCAGCAACACTGGACAAGCCAGCAACACTGAACAAGCCAGCAACACTGAACAAGCCAGCAACACTGAACAAGCCAGCAACACTGAACAAGCCAGCAACACTGAACAAGCCAGCAAGAGTGAACAAGCCAGCAACACTGAACAAGCCAGCAGCACTGAACAAGCCAACAACACTGGACAAGCCAGCAACACTGGACAAGCCACCAACACTGAACAAGCCAGCAACACTGAACAAGCCAGCAACACTGGACAAGCCAGCAACACTGAACAAGCCAGCAACACTGAACAAGCCAGAAACACTGGACAAGCCAGCAACACTGAACAAGCCAGCAACACTGGACAAGCCAGCAACACTGAACAAGCCAGCAACACTGAACAAGCCAGCAACACTGGACAAGCCAGCAACACTGAACAAGCCAGCAACACTGGACAAGCCAGCAACACTGGACAAGCCAGCAACACTGAACAAGCCAGCAACACTGAACAAGCCAGCAACACTGGACAAGCCAGCAACACTGAACAAGCCAGCAACACTGAACAAGCCAGCAACACTGGACAAGCCAGCAACACTGGACAAGCCAGCAACACTGGACAAGCCAGCAACACTGGACAAGCCAGCAACACTGAACAAGCCAGCAACACTGAACAAGCCAGCAACACTGGACAAGCCAGCAACACTGAACAAGCCAGCAACACTGGACAAGCCAGCAACACTGGACAAGCCAGCAACACTGGACAAGCCAGCAACACTGGACAAGCCAGCAACACTGAACAAGCCAGCAACACTGAACAAGCCAGCAACACTGGACAAGCCAGCAACACTGGACAAGCCAGCAACACTGAACAAGCCAGCAACACTGGACAAGCCAGCAACACTGAACAAGCCAGCAACACTGAACAAGCCAGCAACACTGGACAAGCCAGCAACACTGGACAAGCCAGCAACACTGAACAAGCCAGCAACACTGGACAAGCCAGCAACACTGGACAAGCCAGCAACACTGAACAAGCCAGCAACACTGAACAAGCCAGCAACACTGGACAAGCCAGCAACACTGAACAAGCCAGCAACACTGGACAAGCCAGCAACACTGGACAAGCCAGCAACACTGGACAAGCCAGCAACACTGGACAAGCCAGCAACACTGAACAAGCCAGCAACACTGAACAAGCCAGCAACACTGGACAAGCCAGCAACACTGGACAAGCCAGCAACACTGAACAAGCCAGCAACACTGGACAAGCCAGCAACACTGAACAAGCCAGCAACACTGAACAAGCCAGCAACACTGGACAAGCCAGCAACACTGAACAAGCCAGCAACACTGGACAAGCCAGCAACACTGGACAAGCCAGCAACACTGAACAAGCCAGCAACACTGGACAAGCCAGCAACACTGGACAAGCCAGCAACACTGAACAAGCCAGCAACACTGAACAAGCCAGCAACACTGAACAAGCCAGCAACACTGGACAAGCCAGCAACACTGGACAAGCCAGCAACACTGGACAATTCAGCACTACAATTGGACTTGGATAGAAAAAATATAAACATAGTAAAGAATAACCAAATTATGCGAGAAATGAAAGTATACTAAACTAAATCAATATTTCAAAGAAATCAACCAAAAGAAAAGAGTACAAGGAGACACATAAAAATGCTGTGTAAGACGTTCTACACAATATATGTAAATGGTGGTAAACAAACAGTATTGTGCCTTTTTATTATTTTTGGGGAAAGAGAATAAAAAGTAGTTTAAGTGTTGGTGATGAGGAGCCTTAATTAAGGCTAAGTCTTAAGTTCCTCTGTCTTCTAATAACATGTTCATTTTTCCACTATAATTACTATCGTGAATGCGATAGTAATTATAAAGAAGGTAGATTATAGTAGAAAAATAAACATGTTATTAGAAGACAGAGGAACTTACGTGCCCCTTAAAACAGACGATCTGGAAACATTACAGGAAAACGTGGCAACATATGGACATATCTGAGGGAGGAGGCGATGAAGCTTTTAAAAGTGAAGAGTGATGAAGAGCAAGTCAGATGCAAATTTCTTCTTCAAGTTTGTAAAAACGAAACTAATTTAAGGAAATGATGTAGGTCGCATTCCACAGGAGAGTGGAAACAGTCTGATGACACCTTGACTTTACTGGGTTATCCTGAGTAACTAACACTTAGACTAATAATCCCAACAAATCCAAGGTGTAAAAGAATAGATAAACAATTAGTGATAAAAACAAAGAGTCGGAAGAGGAAATATATGAGACACCAAATATGAAATCCAAGACTGTGCTAGCACAGTCTTGGATAAATCCCAAACATCCATGCCCCGTTCAGTGCAGGAGAGATATCATAGCTGGAACTATTATGTATATGTCCCGCATAGAGCCAATAAAGTAAATAAATTACTGGAAACGCCTCAAAGTCCTAAAAATGTACTCAATGGAGCGGAGGAGAGAGATTTATGATATATACGTCGAAATTATTTGAGAGCCAGGTCCCAAATCTGCACACTGCTATAACAAAATACTGAATTGAGAAATATGGGAGGAAGTGCAAGACAAACCCAGTGAAAAGCAGAACGCCGTGGGCACAGTAAGAGAACACGGTATCAACGTCCGTCGCCCAATAAGATATCAGAAACACTGCTGGTCAAGTGTAAAAGCCTTCAAAAGAGAAATGGACAAATATTTTCACCAGGTCCCAGATCAACCAAGCTGTGAAAATTAAGACACATGTGCAACATGTGATGAATGGTTTGAAAAACCGACAAGTTGAAGATTGAGACACTTATGCAGCATAGGGGAATCTTTATTAAGGAAACGTTTCGCCACACAGTGGATTCATCAGTCCAATACAAAGAGGAAGGCGTAAGGAGAGGAGGAGTATGAGGTAATCAGTCCCTCAGCCTGGAGTCGACGTGTTCAGTCCATCAATCTTGTAGAATGTACAGCATAGGGTATGTATAATGTTCGCCAAGACCGTAGTCCTGGCACGGGTCTCAATCTTGCGATGACCCGTCTCTGGCTCCCCTATGTTATTGTGTCTAGAAGCCCTAACAATTTCGTCCCAAAGAAGTCTCCCTCTATCGTGATCCAAGCCTGGAGGTCGGTATATTACACCTAGAATTAGTTTTTCTTGACCCTCTACAAACTCTACCCAAACAGATTCTGTTACTGCTCCATCTATTTTCATACCTGTTTTTATGCAACAATTAATATTTTCTCGAACATATAATGCAACTCCTCCCCCCTTCCCATTAGATCTATCCACATTGAACAACTTAAATCCCTGAATATTACACTCAGCAGTCATGTCCCGACTCTTTAAATCATACCATGTTTCAGTTAATGCAATGATATCAAAGTTCCCAGCACATGCTACCAAACGTAGTTCATTAATTTTATTTCTTGCACTTCGACTGTTAGCATAAAATACCATCATACGTTTTTTCTTCTGCACATTTTTCCTATTGATCTTTGTTTTTACACAATTTCTGAAATTATCATTACCCAGAGTTACTCCATGACAGTTACTATTAAGATTCTTAATATCAGAGCATAAGTCAATATATCCATACTCATTATTTATCATTTCTAAACCCATACCTCTAACTAATCCTAGTTTAAAGTCCTAACAACCCCCTCAACTGAGTTAGCAAGAAAACCCACACCTGCCCTGGATAAGTGAACCCCATCCCTGGCATACATGTCATTTCGGCCATAGAAGTTGTCCCAGTTGTCAATGAATGGTACTGCATTATCCTTACAGTGTTTATCCAGCCAACAATTAATACCAATTGCTCTGGACAACCATTCATTACCAACACCTCTTCTTGGCAAAATGCCACATATAACAGGGTGCCCCCCTTCTTCCTAATTATGTCTATAGCTGTCCTGAACTTTCTAACTAAATCCTCACTTCTACGCTTGCCTACATCATTGCCTCCAGCACTGAGGCAAATAATAGGATTGATCCCATTACCGTTCATGATGTTGTCAAGCCGGCTAACAATGTCTTCCATCCCAGCCCCAGGAAAGCAAACCCTCTGTCTCCTACTCCTGTCCTTCAAGCAGAATGCCCTATCCATGTATCTAACCTGGCTATCCCCAACAACAACAATATTCTTACCTTCCTTGTTGTCGTTCGTTGTGACGGTCCCAGTAGTCGTCTCACATTCGTTGGGTAACACCGAGAATGCATTGGAGGTTTCCACGAGAGTTTCCACAGCAGTCTCTTTCTTCTTCATCGTTTCTGGCTTTCCATTTGTCTTCTTGATCGTCAACTTCGTCGTCCCCTGCTGTCCAGCCACTGACCACGATCCCTTCTTGACCTGGGGACTCGAAACAGGAGGAATACTACGAATCTTCTTGTTTTCCTCGGTCAATCTCTGTATCTCCATCTTCGCTACCCTCAATTCTTCCTTAAGCTGCTGGTAAAGCTGCTCGATGGAGGGCATCTTGGTTCAGTCTACTGGGAGCACACGGAGTTAAGTACGAATTTCTTCACGGAGTTAAGTACGGAGTTAACTAGTGCTTGAGGTAAATAGCATGCTCAAAATATCCAGCAAGACACAACTCGCAGCATTGGTTTCAAGTTGGAAAAGTTCAGATTCAGGAACATAAAAACATAAGAAAAAAGGAACACTGAAACAGACCTACTGGCCTATGCGAGGCAGGTCCAAGTCTCCTACCGGCTTAAGCCAATGCCCCAACCTAGTTAGGTCAGGCCACATTCACTTACGGAACACGGCAACTGACCTAGTAGCACAAGCTAGTCAGGTCCAACTCACACCCACCCACACCCACTCATGTATTTACCTAACCTATTTTTTAAAACTACACAACGTTGTTGCCTCTATAACTGTACTTGGGAGTTTGTTCCACTCATTAACAACTCTATTACCAAACCAGTGCTTTCCTATATCCATCCTGAAAAGATTTTTTCCAACTTAAAAACCACTGCTACGAGTCCTGTCTAGGCTAGATATTTTTTGCATGCTATTTACATCCCTTTAGTTGTTCCTGTCTTCCATTTATATACCTCAATCATATCAACCCTAATTCTACGCCTTTCTAGAGAGTGCAGATTCAGGGCCCTCAGTCTATCCTCATAGGTAAGATTTCTGATACATGGGATCAACTTTGTCATCCTCCTTTGTACGTTTATCCAATCTCCTTTCCAAGCTACCCAAGATTTTAGACTCTATAACCCCACTCGGTACATCATCAGATGCAGCATTCTCCACCTGACCTCAGCATTCTGAACCTGACTATTAATACTCGTGTCCCTTCCACCCCAGGTAGATCTGTTTGTGACTTGAAAAAGCCCACTGTGTGGGCGAAACGTAGTCAATAAAGGATCATATTATACTGCATATGTGTTTATATTTCCACGTTTACCAGAGCATTTATATCCATTATGTAATACGGTGATCGAAACTGTGCAGCATAATCTGAATGAGGCCTAACCAACGATATACAGTGTATAGAGTTGAAGAACAACCTGACCACTCCTATTATTTATGCTTCTTGATATGAAGCCAAGGATTCTGTTAGTTTTATTGCGAACACTTATGCACTGTTGTTTTGGTTTTAGATTACTGTTAACCAGAACTCCCAAATCCTTTTCGCAATCAGTAGTATTAAAATCTGCATTATTTAGTTTATATGTGGCATGGTTATTTTCCAGTCCAATGTTTAGAACTTTGCATTTGTCTATATTAAACTGCATCTGCATCTTGATAAATCTAATTATTGTAATAATAAATGGAAAATATATTTAAAAAAAAACCGCACCAGGAAGGATCCTTTGAACTGCAGGCCCGTCTCAGTGACCAGCGTTCATGTGTATAATTCCTAGAAAAAGTCATTAGAGACAAATGGATGAGATACCTGGAAAACAAATGAAATCTAGATCCTCTGGCTGCCTTCAAGAGCAGCTGGACAGATACCTAAAGTCAGTACCCGATTAGCCGGGCTGTGATTCATACGTTGGTTTGCATGCGGCCAGCAGTAACAGCCTGGTTGGTCATAAGAACATAGAAAGGAGAACCACTGGAGCAAGCCTACTGGCCTATCCCAGGCAGGATCAAGTCACCTACTGGCCTAAGCTAGTCAGGTCAAGTCACATCCACTTAAGAAGGAAGGAGCACTTCATCAGACCTATTAGCACAAGCTAGACATGCTAGTCATGTCCTTATCCAACGGAAGGCCTAGTCAAGGACAGGGCCGCTGGGACGTTGATGTCCGGAACGCTCTCCAAATAGCCTCCAGGCAGAAAAATAAACACAAATACAGTATAATGTGATCCTTTATTGACAATGTTTCGCCCACATAGTGAGCTTTATCAAGTCACAAACACATCTACCTTGGTGAATAGTATATCTGGTACATCTTTTCCAATACTTCATTCCAAGTATCATTGCAAACTGCCATAGTACCAGGTAAGTGGAAAATGGCAAATGTAATACCTATCTACAAAGCAGGAGACAGGTCCTTAGCTTCGAAATATAGACCAATAAGCCTTACCTCCATAGTGGGAAAATTTATGGAATCAATAATTGCCGAAGCAATTCGTAGCCATCTTGAAAGGAATAAATTGATAAATGAATCTCAACACGGTTTTACAAAGGGGCGTTCCTGCCTTACGAATTTACTAACTTTTTCACTAAGGTGTTTGAGGAGGTAGATCATGGTATTGAATATGATATTGTGTATATGGACTTCAGTAAGGCTTTTGATAGAGTTCCACATCAGAGGCTATTGTGGAAAATTAAGGTACACGGAATAAGAGAAGAATTTTTTTCGTGGATAGAGGCGTGGTTGACATATAGGCAGCAGAGAGTTTACATAAATGGGGTACATCTCTCTGGGGAAGGGGTGGTAGCACTTGCCAACTCGATTGAGAGGGGCCATTGCTGACACGTGTAGGATTTTAAACTGACAGAAGATAGAGGTATGGGTGTGTATGGGAAACAGTCAGATTGCAACGCTAGGGTTGAAAACAGTAAATGTTTAAAAGACATTTATCATAAAGTTACAAATAAAGATAACGGATCACGTCAGTAAACAAAGGGAGACAGCAGAGGGCAGCGAGAGACTAGCTCCCTTAAGGTTTACTATACTAATAGCAGGAGTGTAAGAAATAAGATACATGAGCTAAGATTAATTGCAAGTGCAGGAAGCATAGATATTATTGCTATAACAGAGACTTGGTTCAATTTGAATGTCACATACAAGGCTATAAATTATTCCACACTGATAGGGTCAACAGGAAGGGTGGTGGAGTAGCAATGTATGTCAGAGATAATTGTTGAGTTAGACAAGATATAAAATTAGAAGCGTCAGCCACTGAACTTGTTTGGTTACAGCTTCTCAAGGGCCATGAAAAGCAAATTTTGGGTGTGATTTACAGGCCCCCAAACGTTGATAGGGATCGCAGTAAACTTCTATGAGACGAAATTCGTAAGGCATCTATATACGAAAATGCTTGGCCGTACAGTGACTTCTTCAGTCCACTGCACAGAAAAGTGGAAGATGAGGAGGAGTTTGATGTAATCAGCCCCAGAGGGACTGATTACAACAAACTGAGGTAATCAGACTGAGGTAATCAGTCCCTCTTGGACTGAGGTAATCAGTCCCAGAGGGACTGATTACCTCAATGTGCATCCCATCACGTTGTTGGTACCCCCATACACGTTTTTAGTAATAACCCAATGCACGTTGTTAGTATCCACACACACGTTGTTGGTATTCCCAAAACACGTTGTTAGTATCCACACACACGTTGTTGGTATTCCCAAAACACGTTGCTAGTATCCACACACACGTTGTTGGCCTCCCCAACACAGGTTGTTGGTATCTCCAACAAACGTTGTTGGTTTCCCCAATACACGTTGCTGGTATCCCAAACACACATTGATGGTATCCCCAACACACGTTGTTGGTATCTCCAACGTACCTTGTTGATATCCCCAACACACGTTGCTGGTATCCCCGACACACATTGTTGGTATCCCGAACACATGTTGTTGGTATCCCCAACACACGTTGCTGGTATCCCCAACACACATTGCTGGTATCCCCAACACATGTTGTTGGTATCCCCAACACATGTTGTTGGTATCCCCAACACACGTTGTTGGTATCCCAACACAAGTTGCTGGTATCCCCAACACACATTGCTAGTATCCCCAATACACGTTGTTGGTATTCCAACACAAGTTGTTGGTATCCCTGTCATGTGGGGGTTCGATAACGTGGATTGGGTAATAACACTCACGTTGGATGCTCTAGTATATTGGGTGGAATATAGGGGGAGCAACAAGCCTTGACCTGCCGCCTCTCTAACCCCTCTACTTGAACTAGCTTGCTGAGTGCCTCGGAGGGTAGCGGCATTCAAAACATGCTAGGTCAGCTGAACAGTGAATAACAAGTGATTCACACAGACGGTTGGTAGTCATACTACTGGTAACTGGTTACTGGCAACTGGTTACTAGGAACTGATACTACTGAGAGCTCAGCGATGCTAATGTATGTCGTCCCGACATACAGCTAATACAAACTAGAGACGGCAGGCATATGGCTTGGGCTGATTCTATACAATGTCAAAGTACACAACATTTGAACATTATAACATACATAAGTAGAATATTGGAATGGAAGCAAACATAATGACTATAATGAAACTGTAATGCATTACAAGGTATGATATAACACAACTCAGAATGAGACTCAACATTGGGATTACACAATAGAAGTGATAAAAAATTTTTTCATCGATCGATCTGTATTCATGTGATCTACGGATTCTGAGGAAGGATATGTACAAAGAAAGAAGTGTTTAACAGAAAAGGCAGACTTGGTGCACTCAAATCTAGACTGTTAAATCTCAGAATTCAGAGAGAACGTGAATACAAAAAAACAATTCTTGAATATTAATAAGTTGATACTGTAATTATTCATCTATAGAGGTTATTTACATTTAACCCCAACTCTGCTAGGGTGAGATTGGCATGTGCAGAATGGGTGTCATCTCTGGGAGGATCAAACTCTGTTGCACTGGCTAACTCATGCCGTATTTGAGGCAAATCTGAATTGGTAGCTACAAATGATACTTGAGGATTTCTCAATACCTGTCGTGTACGTAGGAAATAACGACATTCAGGTTGATCGTCTGACTGAGTATCAGACATAGAGTACAGGATCAGGAGGATTGTCAGAGTCTGTCACATTAGTCTGGGTTGGAACATCATTATCATCACATACTAACTTCATATGATCTAATATATTAATAAAGGGGATATTAATAAGGTCTTGAGGATGTCTCTCCAAGAGAGAACCCGCAGTAATGGATTTAAATTAGATAAGTTTAGATTTAGAAAGGACATAGGAAAGTATTGGTTTGGAAATAGGGTAGTAGATGAGTGGAACAGTCTACCTAGTTGGGTTATTGAGGCTGGGACTTTGGGTAGTTTCAAATCTAGGTTGGATAAGTACATGAGTGGGAGGGGTTGGATTTGAGTGGGACTTTCACATCAGAGCTTATTTCTTGGGTGGCATTGAAAATTGGGTTGGGCAAATGTTTTGTTAGTGGGATGAATTGTAAAGGACCTGCCTAGTATGGGCCAGCAGGCCTCCTGCAGTGTTCCTCCTTTCTTATGTTATTATGTTCTTAAATGCAATTCTTTATACTGACCAGTACTAATTTCTCTAACCTTATACTTATTGCCAATGATATGTTCAACTATTCGATAAGGACCAACAAACTTTTGATCAAGCTTAGGCATTGCAGACGTTTTGTTAAAGTTAGTCAGCATAACTCTCGAACCTACTTTTATTTTGGGCGGCTTTGCTTGAGTGTTACCGGCTCTTGTAAATTCTGCTGTTAATTTATGAAGTGTTTCACGGATTCTTCTAGAGACGCTTTGAGCTAGACTGGTATGAGTTGCTATGAAATCATCAGGGTTGTAATTTGGTTTCGGATTAGAATATAGCAACTCATAAGGCAAACGTTTATCCACACCGTACAATGCATAATGTGGAGTGTCACCTATGGAAACATTGTAAGCAGAATTTATAGCACACTGGTATAACTTCATCCCAAGTTTCACTGTTGGGATTGATAGTGGATCTCAAGACATCAAGTACTTTCTTATTGGTTCGTTCTGCTAACCCATTGCTGGCAGGATGATGAGGAACAATGGTGGATTTAGAGATCTTGTACAAGGTACACAAATTTTCAAGAACCTCATTACAGAATTCACATCCATTATCTGTACTAGGGACGTAGGGGTGGTATGCCTGCAGATAATGCGTTCTTTAAATGCTTTAGCAACTGTCTCTGCAGTCTTATCTGCAATAGGAATTAACTTACAATATCTGGTGAAATGGTCTATCATAACACACAAATGTTTGTTGCAATGGAGAGAACATTGGAAATTAGTTAACAGATCTAGCGCAACTCTTTCCCACTGTTCGCTATTAGTTGGATACACCTGGATTGGATTAGGACCATTAACATTACCTTCATGTTGCATGCAGACACTACATTTCTTAACATACTCAGAAATATCAGTTGCCATACGAGGCCAAAAGTATTTCAATCTGGCTTGTTTTACTGAACGATCCATACCAGGGTGTGCAACACCTGGTACATCGTGAACTAGCTGTAGAGCTACATTCACTAGTGACTGTGGAATTACTAACTGGTATACTCTTCTGCTAGGAGTACCCAACTCGGCTGTTCGATACAGTAATTCTTGGTTCATGACAAAGTCACTGATGGGTGCTGGTGGCTTCACAGTCAGAATAAAATCTTCCTGGAGCAGGAATCGAATCACACCAGACCACATGGAATCTGTTCGTTGAGCATTCTTTACGTCCTCAGCAGTAAATGGAGGGTCTGCAGTTACACGTTGTTGGTATCCCAACACACGTTGTTGGTATCCCAACACACGCTGCTGGTATCCCAACACTGCGTTGTTGGTATCCCAACACACGTTGTTGGTATCCCAACACACGTTGCTGGTATCCCAACACACGTTGCTGGTATCCCAACACACGTTGCTGGTATCCCAACACACGTTGCTGGTATCCCCACACACGTTGCTGGTATCCCCACACACGCTGCTGAAGTTGCAGGATGGATTGTATTAGGAATGTAAACTTGTGAATTTCTTAAATTTTATATTACAGATGAAGACTGGAGGCATGAGCACTTGAGCAGTATGTTCTCGTCGAGAAAGACTGAGTGAGGTGTCATGGCTGAGCTCACTGACTGGGTACTCAGAGCATACAAAACATGTTAAGTGAGTTTAAGTGAGTTATCTGGGTCAGTGGTGATGCGTAGCTCGTAGCCAGAGAACAGTGCGCTACCATTTACTGATGTCGCGCCATGACCGCAAGGCAGAGGGAAGGATCGAGGGGTAGAAAGTGGTAAGAAGAAAAAGTGGTGAGGGGGAGGGGGGAAAGTTATGAGGTTGGGGGGGAGAAAGATAGGAAAGAAGGCGAGTGTACCATTTCTTAACTAAACTAATTACACCCACAGTGTGGGGCTGCCGTGTCACATATCCACGAGCTTTCCTACTGCTGCAGCACACCCCTCGGCCAGACTTGCCAGGCTAACAAGGCTGATACTGCTGGCGGCCCAAGGCTCCTCATATCCATCGCAGCCTGGATGATCAGGGACTAATAATAATAATAATAATAATAATAATAATATTATTATTATTAGTAGTAGTAGTAGTAGTAGTAGTAGTATAGTAGTAGTAGTAGTGGTAGTATGGTAGCATAGTAGTAGTAGTAGTAGTAGTAGTAGTAGTAGTAGTATAGTAGTAGTAGTATAGTAGTAGTATAGTAGTAGTAGTAGTAGTAGTAGTAGTAGTAGTAGTAGTAGTAGTAGTAGTAGTAGTAGTAGTAGTAGTAGTAGTAGTAGTAGTAGTAGTAGTAGTAGTC
This sequence comes from Cherax quadricarinatus, assembly GCF_038502225.1. NCBI lineage: Eukaryota > Metazoa > Arthropoda > Malacostraca > Decapoda > Parastacidae > Cherax > Cherax quadricarinatus. The sequence continues at coordinate 20,147,196 of NC_091325.1, forward strand.
CTGTCACTGAGATGGGTGAGTTCATAGGTAATGTGTTTGTCTTATACTTACCGTACAGAGGATCGAGCCTCAACCGTTTCATATGTACTAAATGATATATTTCCTACCTTTCTTGCCCTTTTCAATACAATGGTGATAATAACGGGTGGGAGTCATGTATCACACATCGAAACTTGAATATAATTCTATTTCTTTTACTATGGATAACTAAAGTGTAATGAACACTTGGAGACAAACTTAGAAGATTACTTGATCTGTATATTTCCATCCCCTTCTGGGATTCTCTTTATGTTCCCCGTGCATTCTTGTACTCCCTAGAATGCAGGCGAGAAAGATGCATTATAATTTTAACCTGGAAAACCGTAGAGGGATTGGTCCCAAATCTGCACGCAGAAATCATTCCCTACGAAAGCAAGAGATTCACTAGACTGTGCAAAATACCCCAGTGAAAAACATGGGTGCCATAAGTACAGTGAGAACACAATAGGTGTAAGAGGTTCAAGACTTTTCAACAGTCTCTCATCATACATAAAGTGAATTACTAACAGATCCCCCACCTTGCTGTCCTCAAGAGGGAACTTCAAGTCAGTCCCTGATTAACCGGTCTGTAACCGGTACACTGAACTGCGTATGGCCGGCAGTGACAGCCTGGTGACTGATCAGGCTTAATCCAACAGGTCTGGGACCGTGCCACAGGGAAGGTGACCTCCCGAAAACAACTCTCAGGTATATTCAGGTCTGAGGGATGGACCAGCTACGTATAAGGAAGTCTTACTGATGTTGAGTATCAAGACTTAAGTCTTATAAGACTCAGGTCTGAGGCCTGGGACCAATACAAGGAAGTCTTACTATTCTTGGGCATCAAGACCCGGATCTTATGCTCCGGTCTGAGTCCTGGAAACAGATAAGGAAAACATCTAAACCTTGAGGGGTCACACAGCGTTTGGGGAATGGTAGGCATACAGGTTTGATCTGAAAGGAATATATATCCAGCTCCTTGGATCAAGAGCTCCCCAGTGGCATCTAGGTGTTATGCTACATAAGTGTTAAAATAATAACAAAAAGGCACAATAACGTGACTGGAACAATACACAAATATCCCGCACATAGGAGATAGGAGCTTACGACAACGTTTCGGTCCGATTTTGTAAATGGTCCAAGTCGGACCGAAACGTCGTCGTAGGTTTCTCCTATGTGCGAGTTATATGTGTATATAGTGTGAATTTTCAAGTCACTATTTAGGGATATTAGAAAGGTGGTGTGCAGGAGGGTGCTGACACCTGGTTCACGCTCGTATAGACAGGTGGTGTATACCTACCTGGAGTATACCTGGAGAGGATTTCAGGGGTCAACGCCCTCGCTACCCGGTCTGTGACCAGGCCTCATGGTGGATCAGGGCCTGATCAACCAGGCTGTTACTGTTGGTCGCACGCAACCCGACGTACGAACCACAGCCCGGCTGGTCAGGTACTGACTTTAGGTGCCTGTCCAGCACCTTCTTGAAGACAGCCAGGGGTCTATTGGTAATCCCCCTTATGTATGCTGGGAGGCAGCTGAACAGTCTTGGATCCCTGACACTTATTGCGTTGTCTCTTATCGTCTGCCGAGTCTTTTGCTTTCAAAGGGAGTGATTATCGTGTGCAAGTTTGGTACTAATCACTCTAGCATTTTTCAAGTGTATATAATCATGTATCTCTCCCGCCTGCGTTTTGGGGAGTACAGGTTGAGGAACTTCAAGCGTTCCCGGTAATTGAAGTGTTTTATCGCAGTTATGTGTACCGTGAAGGTTCTCTGTGCATTTTCTAGGTCAGCAATTTCACCTGCCCTGAAAGTTGCTGTTAGTGTGCAGCAATATTCCAGCCTAGATAGAACAAGCGACCTAAAGAGTGTCATCGTGGGTTTGGCATCCCTGGTTTTGAAGGTTCTCATTATCCATCCTGCCATTTTTCTAGCAGATGTGATTGATACAATGCTGTGGTCTTTGAAGGTGTGCAGGAGAGTGCTGACACCTGGTTCACGCTCGTATTGACAGGCGGTGTTAGGTAAGAGGACACAAGTGCAACTAATGCGACATTTTATTGTAGCAACGTTTCGCTCTCCAGGAACTTTATCAAGCCGTTATCAGGCGGCGTGTAGGAGGATGGCGACACCTGGCTACGTTCGTACTGTAGTCTACTGTGTAACAGTCTTATGTAATGTACTCTATGGTACTCTAGTAATTATATTGCAGTATATAACAGAGTAATTACTAAAAATATCATACTTCAGCTACCCCCTTCCTCAGATACCAGATATATTAAGCAAATTTCATAAATCTGCTTGTAACAGATAAGTGAATTGTAGACATAAATCCAGATGTACTCCTGTAAACTCTTTTGGGGCCTAGTTCCTAGGTCTATTGTGCATCCATATACTCCATATACCTTAATGGAAATAAGTCACTGTGACTCTTTTGGGTTAACCCAGGTTCTGTACACATATGCTGCCATGTATGATAATCTATGTAACTGTATTTGTGTATACCTGAATAAACTTACTCTTGCGCTACGCTCCATAGGATGGTTATGGGGTGTACAATAAACTAGCCACTTCGGTGGAAAAATCTAAAACAAAAAACCTCAGTACATAGTTTTAATTAAGGGTTTATTTACATGGTACCTGATCATGGTCGTCAGCTATGGTATGTAAACAACAATCATTTTATGTTGTTTATTTCTAAACCATTAGCAGAGATAATTTACTACGACACCTTCAGTTATCGTTTTGAAGAGGACTGAGTTGCAGGTCGAAATATAGTACAAATTGTTATTTTTGTTTCCATGTTGACCTTATCCTCCCACTGATAGCCATATTACTCTTCGATGAATTATTGAAGATTTAGGTCAGTCTTTTAAAACAGGACAACTGCTAGGTAAACCTGTATATTCAGCAATTAGCGAATACGTGCATGCGCAAGACCACCCTATGAACGAGGGGTATTTCAAGGTGCTAGTCAGACATGGCGCCGAGAATCACAGGTCTGTACACTGGTAGATAACATGAAGCCGAGAATCACAGATATCTACACTGGTAGATAACATGGAGCCGACAATCACAGGTCTCTACACTGGTAGATAACATGAAGCCGAGAATCACAGATATCTACACTGGTAGATAACATGGAGCCGAGAATCACAGGTCTCTACACAGGTAGATAACTGGTTCAGAGAACCATCGACTCCAGGCTGAGGGATTGACTACTTAAACTCCTCTTGATCTTCAACTCTTCTTCTCTGTATTGGACTGAGGAAGTCATTCGCTGGCGAAACATTTCCACAATAAAGATCCCCAAGTGTTGCACAAGTGTCTAATTCATCACTGTTTATACTTACCATCTTAAGTCGAACTTAAATACTTATGAGAGCTGCAAGTTTGTATATTTTTAATTATAAATTAATCTTATTATAAAATTTACATTAAAAAATGAAATACTCTATATGTAATTCTGGACTTTATTTTAAAGACCTGAAGATGAGAATAAAAAGTCTCGAAATATTAAGAAAAATAACTTCGTTTTCTCTGTGGTTAGTTCTGTCGTTTATAATAAATCTAGACTTTCCACGTACTCACATAAATGCTTTTACACAAGACCAGCACAGTGATGACTGCCAAAATAAACATTGTAAAAATAAATGTTTCCCGGCGTGCCGTGAGTGTGGTGTGTAACAGTGACACCCTGTGACCCAGCACACAGCTGACGGCGCAATTGAAGCGTACAGTGGCACTGAGCCAGAGTACTGTGCCAAGAGCTGACCCACCAGCCTTTGTGAGCTATCATGCTTACCCATCGCACACACACCTCCACAACCACACCCACCCACCCACCCACAACCACACACACACACACACACACACACACACACACACACACACACACACACACACACACACACACACACACACAACAGGCAAAGTGTCTAATCGACAAATGCCTATGACAATATGGTAACTAACGCACAGAGGAGCTGTGAATCGACCCTGCAACCACATATAGGTGAGTACATAAAACAGGTCTAGTGTCTGTCGCTAAGTGCCTTTGACAAGCGTTAACTAACGCAAAACGCACACACATACATAATTTTAAGAAGAGGTACGATAAACTGAAGAGGCAGGGCCAGGAGCTGTGAATCGACCCCTGCAACCACATTTAAGTGAGTACATATAGGTAAGTACGCACAAACTAGTCCTGGAGCTATGAGGTAGAACACTTAGGCTGATGACACTAGAGAAAGGCTAGAGGTGATATGACGTGCAAAAATACTGAAAGGAACTGATAGGGTGGACAGTGACAGACTGAGAGTCGGGAAACAAAAACACGAGGGTACATCTACAAGATGAAAACAGAGATGACTCACATGGACACCTAGGAAGCATTTCTCGAGCCTTACAGTCAGAAAGTGGAACGATTTGGAGAATCAAGTGGAAGACGCAGGATCCATACATAGCTTTAAGAAGTACGGTAACGCTCTCGAAGCCGAGAGTGAACCTAGTAGCAATCAGCGAAGAGGCGGGACCAAGAGCTGAGACTCGATCTCTGCAACCACATATAGATAAGTATATACATACATACACAGCACCAATCACAGCTCCTGGCCTAGCCAGGAGCTGTGAATCGACCCCTGCAACCACAATTAGGTGAGTACACACACGAGAACTCTGGGGTTATATCTGTTAATCTGACAGTCACTAGAGTTAACCTTGTTTTAGCCTCTTTAGTTTTCCTTCGTGTATTTACCATCTCTGGAAGACCAACTTGAAATATTGTTTTACTGATTTCTGTCAACACTGAACATTCTGAGATATTAAAAAAATGGCTATAAAAATGTTATCTTTAATAAAATAAAATTTAAATATAACTAAGCAGCAAATTGTTTGTAGGTGAAATAAACTGCATTATTATGGCCTCCATCAGTCTAAGTCTGGAGTCACTAACTTGGAGACGCCCTCCCCGACTCCTCTACCCCCTCCCACTCACCCTACTCCTTTATTTTCACACATATGAACGTCTTCACAATTCGCAAACGGGCAAAATTATTTACAAACATTATCTCACAGTCCACAGCAGAATTCGAACCTGCACACTCTGCATCAAGGTATGCAGTACTTTAGCTACTCAGCCAGATCTAGGATCTGGCTGCACACTCTGGTGCAGAGTGTGCATTTTCGAATCCTGCTGTGGACCGAGAGATGTTTGTACATGTGAATGTTTGTATAGGAAAGAATGAACAATAACTCATCAACAAATGGCTTAAATGCCTCTGCTCTTCGTCCTCCCTCAGATACAGGAAAGAAACGCTCTTCTAGTCTTATACTTGTTTAATCTTATAACTCAAAACTATCAAGTGTAGATAAATTTGATCCGTGTTGACTTATGATCTTCACGTGGCTATTTGTTCGTCGTCGTCTGATGTTTATCTTGTTTGGTCACTTCAACATTTGAATGAAGCATGTCAAGGACAAAACACTGTGCTGCTTATTTGGCACGATTATATCTGTATATACAAGACTTGCAGGGATTTTCATTTTGGCAGTAGAACCAGAGCAGTTGTAGACTCCTACCAGGTGCTTGGTAAACATTTGCAGGTAATGTTTTCCCAGCCATGATTGTCAGGTGTAAGGTAATTAGGGTAGACAAACAGCTTTTGCGTTGGCTGTGGGGATTTGTTGTTAATATGAAGTGCGAGTCTGCTAGTCGTGTGTTTTCTCTGTCTGGTGTCAGATTCAAACCTACGTTTGTAGGCTGGTGGGAGGGTCGCCCACGAAGGCGCTCAAAGCGCTAGTAAGTCTATGACGTCACTCGATGAGACGGCTGGGTAACCGTCTCGGTACGACAGTCTACACCTGGAGGGATTGGTCCCAAATCTTCACCCCGAAATCACTACATAAGAGGCTTGGAAGACAGTGAAAGATAAATGATGAAAAAGGGGGTAACGATAAGAGAGAGAATTCAATAAGTGTAAAAGGAGCATGACTCTTTAAAACCCTCCCCTCCTGCATAAGAAGGATTACTAACAGACCCTTGACTGTCGATAAATTCCTCAAATCAGTTCCTGATCAACCGGGTTGTGGCACATGTGTTATAGTAGATTGTGAGGGGCAGGGGAGCGGTCACCAACAGCCTAATCGACCAGTATAGCAACCAGGGGGTCCGATATTGGACCGGGCTACGAGGACGGTGACCTGCAGAAGCAACTACAGGTAACCTGTTGGTAACCTGGCATTCTTACAGTTATGAGTCTGTCAATGAGTATATTTAAAATTTTCAAAGAGTGAGTGGCGGTGTAGCAATCTGAGGAGTACTTGTACTGCCTTGTTATGGACAACCTGTGCTTGTACACAACAGGTAGTTATGAATTTTCTTACCTATTCCATCACATCGTTTTAATTACTCTTAACATTGTAATAATGTTGGTAGAATTACCGACAATATGTTAGGTAAAAGGGACACATGTGTACAAGTTGCACATGTGTCCTTTTACCTAACAACCTTAACATTACTCACAAAATTTTAAGAGGCACGTCACTTCCCCTCTCTTCCAATAATATGTTATTTTTCCCCAATAATCTATCTTGTTTATAATTAGCATCGCATTTGCTTTGTCTGCTTTCGTAAGGTGATGTCACCTTACGAAAGAAGACAAAGCAAATGCGATAGTAATTATGGACAAAGTAGATTATAGGGAAAAAATAAACATGATATTAGGAGACAGGGAAACTCACGCGCCTCTTAACATTACTCACAAAATCTTAAGGTACACTACATGAATATTCTGAGCGCTGTTAATTTTCCTACATCAAAACATACGCTGCCATGTTAAAGAATGACCTCAGCACCACTGGTAATCATAATTAAAACCTTAATTTTTAAAGGGGTGGACCTGTAAGCCAACTAAAGGACTTGGTCTGATAACCAAAAGCTCCAGCTGCGGGTCATCATATGACTTAAGACCGGAGTCAGGAAACACTTGTCCTGTTTCCTGACAAACCTTACCTAACCTTACCTAAGCATGACCTGTTAATGATGAAGGAAAGACACTTCGGTATTATTCCATATTGCCTTGGATATAATAATATTTCTGCTCTTAATATGGAATCCCATGACCACGAGTCTGTTATTCTTGCTGCAGAGAGTGGTAAAGTAGGATATAAACGGTATCATCTACAATAATAGTGACATATTTCTCTTCATTGACTGCGACGTGACTGGCTTGTTCCACCATCATACTGCCAGACTCATAGCAAACTATATATATATATATATATATATATATAAATATATATATAACTATATATCAATATATAAATAGATCTATATATATATATATATATCTATTTATTATCACACTGGCCGATTCCCACCAAGGCAGGGTGGCCCGAAAAAGAAAAACTTTCACCATCATTCACTCCATCACTGTCTTGCCAGAAGGGTGCTTTACACTACAGTTTTTAAACTGCAACATTAACACCCCTCCTTCAGAGTGCAGGCACTGTACTTCCCATCTCCAGGACTCAAGTCCGGCCTGCCGGTTTCCCTGAACCCCTTCATAAATGTTACTTTGCTCACACTCCAACAGCACGTCAAGTATTAAAAACCATTCGTCTCCATTCACTCCTATCAAACACGCTCACGCACGCCTGCTGGAAGTCCAAGCCCCTCGCACACAAAACCTCCTTTTCCCCCCTCCCTCCAACCTTTCCTAGGCCGACCCCTACCCCGCCTTCCTTCCACTACAGACTGATACACTCTTGAAGTCATTCTGTTTCGCTCCATTCTCTCTACATGTCCGAACCACCTCAACAACCCATCCTCAGCCCTCTGGACAACAGTTTTGGTAATCCCGCACCTCCTCCTAACTTCCAAACTACGAATTCTCTGCATTATATTCACACCACACATTGCCCTCAGACATGACATCTCCACTGCCTCCAGCCTTCTCCTCACTGCAACATTCATCACCCATGATTCACACCCATATAAGAGTGTTGGTAAAACTATACTCTCATACATTCCCCTCTTTGCGTCCAAGGACAAAGTTCTTTGTCTCCACAGACTCCTAAGTGCACCACTCACCCTTTTCCCCTCATCAATTCTATGATTCACCTCATCCTTCATAGACCCATCCGCTGACACGTCCACTCCCAAATATCTGAATACATTCACTTCCTCCATACTCTCTCCCTCCAATCTGATATTCAATCTTTCATCACCTAATATTTTTGTTATCCTCATAACCTTACTCTTTCCTGTATTCACTTTTAATTTTCTTCTTTTGCACACCCTACCAAATTCATCCACCAATCTCTGCAACTTCTCTTCAGAATCTCCCAAGAGCACAGTGTCATCAGCAAAGAGCAACTGTGACAACTCCCACTTTATGTGTGATTCTTTATCTTTTAACTACACGCCTCTTGTCAAGACCCTCGCATTTACTTCTCTTACAACCCCATCTATAAATATATTAAACAACCACGGTGACATCACACATCCTTGTCTAAGGCCTACTTTTACTGGGAAATAATTTCCCTCTTTCCTACATACTCTAACTTGAGCCTCACTATCCTTGTAAAAACTCTTCACTGCTTTCAGTAACCTACCTCCTACACCATACACTTGCAACATCTGCCACATTGCCCCCCTATCCACCCTGTCATACGCCTTTTCCAAATCCATAAATGCCACAAAGACCTCTTTAGCCTTATCTAAATACTGTTCACTTACATGTTTCACTGTAAACACCTGGTCCACACACACCCTACCTTTCCTAAAGCCTCCTTGTTCATCTGCTATCCTATTCTCCGTCTTACTCTTAATTCTTTCAATAATAACTCTACCATACACTTTACCAGGTATACTCAACAGACTTATCCCCCTATAATTTTTGCACTCTCTTTTGTATTTGCTATGGGTCCCACAATTTACACCAGAGGTGGACCCCATCCTATATATATATATATATATATATATATATATATATATATATATATATATATATATATATATATATATATATATATATATATATATATGCAATAAGATCACAGTAAACAGGTGATTTCAAAATATGCAAAACAACCACTCTGAAAGAATAGAGAAATTCCAAGCGCTTTCGTGACTACTCACATTATCAAGGAACTATGAAAGTGAAGCATCCAAGGAAGCTATATAAGGGGTCGGCCAGCACCTCACTATCAGATCCCACAACGGTTAAACACGTGACGCGCGGCGAGCCAACTTCGTGAGGTGCTGGCCGACCCCTTATATAGCTTCCTTGGATGCTTCACTTTCATAGTTCCTTGATAATGTGAGTAGTCACGAAAGCGCTTGGAATTTCTCTATTCTTTCAGAGTGGTTGTTTTGCATATATATATATATATATATATGTGTGTGTGTGTGTGTGTGTGTGTGTGTGTATGTGTGTATGTGTGTGTGTGTGTGTGTGTGTGTGTGTGTGTGTGTGTTGTGCCGAATAGGTAAAATTGGTCAGTTAGCAATAACTCATTTAAAATTAAGACCTAAAATTTTCTCTTATACGCTAAAAAAAAAATTCCATTTATGTTAATGTAAAAATTAATATTGTACCAAAAGAACATTCGAAAACTTACCTAACCTTACTATAAAAAGCGCAATTTAATTTAGCCTAATCCAACAAAATATATTTTAGGTAAGTTTACAATAATTTAATAATAAACAAACACAATGAAATATATTTTTTTTGGTTAGGTTCTTGTGCTAGACTAGTTTAGGAAAGAAATGTTACACTTATTGATTCTGTTGTAAAGCAACCACAGTAACAGACAAGGATTTTTAGTGTATGAACCTGCCTCATCAGGAACTCAGGTGGCACATTTGGCTTTCTGGGACCAGTGTAACTGATTATTTCAAGTTCACAGTCTATTGGTCGTGACATTTCGGTTTCTTAAAACGTCGTGTATTCTGGTGTTTGTCTACCACAAACTGCACTAAGTCATTTTCAGATTTGGAAAGTATTTTCATCTCAGTATTTTTGGATTCTGTTGCAGTCACACCGAGCACGTCTCCGGAAGCACACATCAACCAGATAACTGCTGCGGCACATGGGCGCCTGGCAAACCTGAGAACAGCGTCACAGACTTTGAAGCATAATAGTTCATCAATATGCAAATCACTCATAGTCTTAGCCATTTATTTGGATTTCCCTAAAGAGACAGTCAAGCTGATCCTCAGTGGGGTTGGATAGTTTGCTAATACTGACGTTATTATGTTGCCTATCAGAAAAACAGGTAGTGTTATCAAGTTTTGGTGACAAGTGGATACGGAGATAAAGGAGAGCGCTACAAACATGTTTTGAACATTTCGTACTTCATAAGTGTGCTGTAGTTGTCTCTATACAGATTTAAGACACATGTGCAACAGTTGGGTATCATTATTGTTGAAAGTTTTCGGCTACACAGTAGGCTTCTTCAGTCAAATACAGAGGTAGCAGGTGTAGTTGTGTAGTAATAAAGATGATGTAATCAGTCCATCAACCTTGGAGAAAAAGTATTTGAGGTGGTCAGTCTCACAAGCTGGAGAAGAGTTCAGCTCCATGGTCTGGGATGATATCGTTCCAGACCATGGTGCTGAACTCTTCTCCAGGTTGAGGGACTGATTACATCATCTTTATTACTACACAACTACACCTGCTACCTCTTTATTTGACTGAAGAGGCCTACTGTGCAGGCGGAACGTTTCAACGATAAAGATACCCAACTGCTGCACATGTGTCTTAGTCATCAACGTGTCGGTATTTTATACTATTATCAACATAAAGATTTAAGTATACTTGATTTGTTGGAGAATCTTGTTCTTAATCTTAGCACCAACAATATCAGTGACATTATTCTCGATCTGGAGTGATGCGTAATGCTTCGGCTGATTTTTGCTTTGGAATGCAAAAACTGTGGCAATTCCTAAGGAGGAAAGGAGCAGAGGTTCCTTACAAAAGTGTATGTATAAACTGTGCCTATCTACTGTATTTCAAATTTCTGATTTACCATGCATTATATCCCTGATAACAACTTAATAAGTTACTATCAGGAACATGTGCAACACCTGGGTCAAATCTATCAACTTATCGGTTCTCTGAACTATTTATCTACATTCTCCAAGAACTTTCTGTGAAGACTGTGATGCCTTTATAGCAGCAATTAAGGATTTTGGCGACAAAAACTTTGTAGGGCAGTCTAGATGTTAGCGGGCACCAGCTGCATGTTAATCACTGCAAACTCTATTTTCACCCTAATTGCAGAGGCCCACTTGTCACCTATTTCGCCCGATTTCAAGAGGATTTCTTACTTCAATGATTTTTTTGTGTCTTGTTCTGCAGATAATGGCTGGTTTCTAACAAATAATTTTTTTAACCCTTCTCAAACTTACATTCCTCTCCACAGAAAATAAAAAGTGTAGGAAGCTGGACATAGCTTTAAAATTGATCAATTCTTGGTCATTATTAGTCTTTTACATTTTTCCTCGCTATTCTATCGTCCATGTCAACTTTTAGATAATAATGTGATCTAGGATATGAGTACCACTGTATTCCTGGTGCAGAAAAACCTGACAGGCAAAATATTCAGCAAGTAGGTGACCGACAATACTTAAAGAATCCTTTTTTTTTTTTTTTAATACTGCCTGTAGCAAATGAGGTTGGAAAGGTTGCGTGAATTAAGAACTGCAGCAGGCCTACTGGCCCAAGCTGGTTAGGTCCAATTCACATCCACTCATGTAATTATTTAACTTACTTTTAAAACTGCACAAGGTTTTAGCTTCAATGACGTTACTCGAGAGTTTGTTCCACTTATCCACAACTCTATTACTAAACCAGTGCTTTCCTATATCCACTTTAAATCTAAAGTTTTCCAACTTGAACCCAACACTGCGAATCCTGTCTTGGCTAGATATTTTTTAGCCCGTTATTTACATCACCGTTTATTTATTCCCGGTTTCCATTAATACACCTCAATCATATTCCCCCTAATTCTACGTCTTTCTAGAGTGCAGATTCAGGACCCTCAGTCTATCTCCGAAGGAAAGATTTCTGATACATGGGATCAATTTTATCATCATTCTTCGTACGTTTTCCAGTGCATTTATATCCATTCTGTGATACGGTGACCAAAACTGTGCAGCATAATCCAAATGAAGCCCAACCAATGATATACAGAGTTGAAGAATAACCTGAGGACTCCTGTTATTTATACTTCTTGATATGAAGCCAAGAATTCTATTTGCTTTATTGCGAACACTTACACACTGTTGTCTTGGTTTTAGATTACGGCTATCCAGAATTTCTAAATCTTTTTCGCAATCTGAGTGTTTAAGATCTACATTATTTAGTTTATAAGTGCCATGGTTATTATCCTTTCCACAGCTTAGAACTTTACATTTGTCTATATTAAACTGCATCTGTTACTTCTCCGACCACTGCGTCAATCTATGCAGATTTTCTTGTGCTCTGATGTCCTCGTTAGAATTAATTCGTCGGCCTATTTTGGTGTCGTCGGCAAACTTACTTATGTCGCTATTTATTCCCTCATCTACGTCGTATATGTAAATTGTGAACAACAAGGTACCCAACACTGACCCCTGTGGAACACCGCTTGTGACGCGCCCCCACTCTGATTTCTTCCTATTTATGCATACTCTCTGTTGCCTATCTGTCAACCGCACCTCTATCCAAGATAAAATTTCTCCTATACCGTGTGCCTCTACTTTCCTCAACAACCTCTGATATGGAACTCGACCAAATGTTTTTACTGACGTCCATATACACAATATCTAATAAATATGTCCGAATATTTGCTACGTCTTTCTAAATTAATTCATTGTTGGCAAGAACCAAGTCAAGCAGGTTATTTCCTATAGTTGGTTCTGTCACAAACTAATTTAAAAAGCAGTCCTGAATCGTATCAATAAAGTCGCTAGACTCAAGATTTCCTGTCAAACTGTTCCAATCAATTTGTCGAAATTTAAAATTTCCAATTAACACAAAATTTTCGTATCTAGATGTCTCATGAATTTTGTCCCACTGAAGTTTACTGCATTAACTGGGAGCTCAGTGAATTAAAGGCAGAGAAACAGTGAAAACTCAAAACAAACGAACATAATACATTAGTGAGACTAAGATAATAATCTCTTAGTAAAAGTTGGTGAGAATCAAAAGAACACACATAGTTAGCCTTCAAGTTATATCCACTTATTAAGTCTATTAACAATCGTTCGTCACTACACAGTATTTCAGGGACCATTTTCTATGTTTAATAGTATTTCAAAATTCCTTTCCCTTGGATCAAAAAGAGTGTTCTGCCGACTATAGTGAAGAAAATACACAAGGTGTTACTGGGATAAAGTTTTACTTTGTGTAGAGTTTTATCCAGTCGTCCAGGAAGCTCTACAGAGCTGATCCTCCTTCATAGAAAATTCTAAATGTAAAAATTAAAAAAAAAAAAAAGTTCTCTTTACCTAACGAGAAAAGCTGAAAAACTACGTTTAATTATTTATTATTTTTAATTATTCAAAAGAGTCTGTTTAAAGAACAAATCATAAACACACGACATATAAAGTGGGAACACATTGAGATTCTTGACACTACCTGAGGGCTCGCGCCCCCGACCCCCCCCCCCTCTTCTCGCCCTTGCAAATATCTCACGGCTCTCTACTGGGGGTGAGCGCCCCCTGCTGCTGTACACAGAGTCACTGTCCCAAGAAACAGCTTCTCCTGCAACGAGTGGCAGTTTTTTTTAACCTCCCTTTCTTTGTATAAAACTGAATATTTTTTTTTTTTTTTTTATTCGCCGGTACTCTCCCGGTCCGGGTCTTTGCCAGGTAGTGGTGACCCGGCCTTGACTCCCTGTCTTGGGAGTGTCTCGAGACTTAAGTCTCCCATGGGAGGAGGTACAAGTACCCCCTCGTCTTTGGGACCAACTGTCCCCAGGCCTAGCCACATTCCCCGCCCTCACGGGGCTCGTAGGGAGAAGCTAGGCCTCTGGTCTGCCATCTGCCCCGCCCCAAAGGGGCTCGTGGGGATGGCAGTCTTGTGAGCTGCAGGTGGTAGCAAGCTCAGGCCTTAACTGAATTGTTTATCATCTCGCAGGTGCTAAAACACTTCTATGAGTGATAATAATAATTACAAAATTTTATTTTATTATTATTATTATTATTATTATTATTATTATTATATTTTATTATTATTTTTATATTATTATTATTATTATTATAATTACTATATTTTATTATTATTTTTATATTATTATTATTATTGAAGCACTGATACACTTTCAGACGCTCTTATTGAACAATTCATCAGACCAATATATGACCAAGACCCGTGTCAGCTGAGTTGTGTTGGTCAGTAAATTAACACCCGGGTCTCAGGTATTTCAGTCTCAGACAGGGTATCATTTAATAATAATAATAATAATAATAATAATAATGATAATAATAATAATAATAATAATAATAATAATAATAATAATAATAATAATAATAATAATAATAATAAAAATGATAATAATAATAATAATAATAATAATAATAATAATAATAATAATAATAATAATAATACACGACTAAGAACTGTTGAAGACCACGAATGAAAGAAAAACAGTGTACAGAATGTAATCAGACGTTTTAAAGCTTGACCTGCCTCACGTTACCGTACGGCTGGCAACGTTAGGACGTGTTTCCGTAAGACACCTGCTGTCCATGTTCACCCATCAGTAAAATGGGTAGCTGGGTGTTAGTAGACTGGTGTGGGTCGCATCCTGGGACAAAACTGACCTAATTTGCGGGAAATGCTCAGCATAACAAGGGGCTTTCTATACAGTAGTATGTCATTGATGTCAGCTAGGACTGGAGTTTACCTGGAGAGTTTCGGGGGTCAACGCCCCCGCGGCCCGGTTTGTGACCAGGCCTCATGGTGGATCAGAGTCTAATCAACCAGGCTGTTACTGCTGGCTGCACGCAATCCAACGTACGAGCCACAGCCCGGCTGGGCAGGTACCGACTTTAGGTGCTTGTCCAGTGCCTGCTTGAAGACTGCCAGGGGTCTATTGGTAATCCCCCTTATGTATGCTGGGAGTCAGTTGAACAGTCTCGGGCCCCTGACACTTATTGAATTGTCTCTTAACTGGCTAGTGACATCCCTGCTTTTCATTGGGGGGATGTTGCATCGTATGCCGAGTCCTTTGCTTTCGTAGGGAGTTATTTTCGTGTAAAAGTTTGGTACTAGTCCCTCTAGGATTTTCCAGGTGTATATAATCATGTATCTCTCCCGCCTGCGTTCCAGGGAGTACAGGTTCAGGAACTTCAAGCGCTCCCAGTAACTGAGGTGTTTTATCTCCGTTATGCGCGCCATGAAGATTCTCTGTACATTTTCTAGGTCAGCAATTTCACCTGCCTTGAAAGGTGCTGTTAGTGTGCAGCAATATTCCAGCCTAGACAGAACAAGTGACCTGAAGAATGTCATCATGGGCTTGGCATCCCTAGTTTTGAAGGTTCTCATTATTCATCCTGTCATTTTTCTAGCAGCTGCGATTGATACAATGTTATGGTCCTTGAAGGTGAGATCCTCCGACATGATCACTCCCTGGTCTTTGACGTTAGTTTTTCGCTCTATTGTGTGGCTGGAATTTGTTTTATACTCCGATGAAGTTTTAATTTCCTCATGTTTACCATATCGGAGTAATTGAAATTTCTCATCGTTGAACTTCATATTTTTTCTGCAGCCCGCTGAAAGATTTGGTTTATGTCAGCCTGGAGCCTTGCAGTGTCTGCAATGGAAGACACTGTCATGCAGATTCGGGTGTCATCTCCAAAGGAAGACACGGTGCTGTGGCTGACATCCTTGTCTATGTCAGATATGAGGATGAGAAACAAGATGGGAGCGAGTACTGTGCCTTGCGGAACAGAGCTTTTCACCGTAGCCGCCTCAGACTTTACTCTGTTGACTACTACTCTTTGTGTTCTGTTTGTGAGGAAATTATAGACCCATCTACCAACTTTTCCTGTTATTCCTTTAGCACGCATTTTGTGCGCTATTACGCCATGGTCACACTTGTCGAAGGCTTTTGCAAAGTCTGTGTATATTACATCTGCATTCTTTTTGTTTTCTAGTGCATCTAGGACCTTATCGTAGTGATCCAGTGGTAGGGACAGACAGGAGCGACCTGCACTAAACCCATGTTGCCCTGGGTTGTGTAATTGATGGGTATCCAGATGAGTGGTGATCTTGCTTCTTAGGACCCTTTCAAAGATTTTTATGATATGGGATGTTAATGCTATCGGTCTGTAGTTCTTTGCTATTGCTTTACTGCCCCCTTTGTGGAGTGGGACTATGTCTGTTGTTTTTAGTAACTGTGGGACGACCCCAGTGTCCATGCTCTCTCTCCACAGGATGTTAAAAGCACGCGAAAGGGGCTTCTTGCAGTTCTTGATGAACACGGAGTTCCATGAGTCTGGCCCTGGGGCAGAGTGCATGGGCATGTCATTTATCGCCTGTTCGAAGTCACCTTGTATACCTTGTACATGTACTTGTAGTAAATAAGGATTATTATCATTATTATTATTATTATTATTATTATTATTATTATTATTATTATTATTATCCTGAGACAGGACAAAGAAAGAATCTTGCCAGAGTGCAAAATATATATCAGGCTTCATTTCACACTCAGTAGTTGTAGAGTAATAGAGTTTTCGATTGTTAAATTATCTATATTTACGCATATTTAACTGAGAAAATGAAATTACAAAAGCGTGGAGGAATGGGGGAAGGGAGGGATGCTGTATAAGCTTAATTTGTTACGAAAGATACGCTCATCACGTATTCATGTTAAGTGATATGACCATGTGGATCATTCAGCGCAAGATGTGGTGGAGGCTCGACCCTCCGTCTGCTGAGTACCAGTGTAAGATGTTGGTGAAGATGTGTAGTAGTCATGGTATTAACCATCATGGGACTCTCAGTATATGTCTACACCTGTGTTGTCTAACACACTGTCACTCACACTACAACACATCAACAAACATACAACACAGTCACTCACACTCTCAGTAGTAGTAACCAGTTACCAGTAACCAGTGTACCAGTAGTTGACTCACTACCAACCTATAAATTCTGCTTACAATGTTTCTATAGGTGACACTCCACATTATGCATTGTACGGTGTAGATAAACGTTTGCCTTATGAGTTGTTATATTCTAATCCGAAACCAAATTACAACCCTGATGATTTCATAGCAACTCGTACCAGCTTAGCTCAAAGTGTTTTTAGAAGAATCCGTGAAACACTTCATAAATCAACAGCAGAATTTACAAGAGTCGCAAACACTCGAGCAAAGCCATCCAAAATCAAAGTAGGTTCGAGAGTTATGCTGATTAACTTTAACAAAACGTCTGCAATGCCAAAGCTTGATCAAAAGTTTGTTGGTCCTTATCGAGTAGTTGAACATATCACTGGTAATAAGTATAAGGTTAGAGAGATTAGTACTGGTCAGTATAAAGAATCGCATTTAGATCATATGAAGTTAGTATGTGATGATAATGATGTTCCAACCCAGACTAATGTGACAGACTCTAACAATCCTCCTGATCCTGTACTCTCTTCCTCTGATACTCAGTCAGACGATCAACCTGAATGTCGTTATTCCCTATGTACATGACAGGTATTGAGAAATCCTCAAGTATCATTTGTAACTTCCAATTCAGATTTGCCTCAAATACAGCATGAGTTAGCCAATGCATCAGAGTTTGATCCTCCCAGAGATGACACCCATTCTGCATATGTCAATCTTACCCTAGCAGAGTTGGGGTTAAATGTAAATAACCTGTATAGATGAATAATTACAGTATCAACTTATCAGTATTCAAGAATTTTTTTTTTGTGTTCATGTTCTCTCCGCATTCTGAGAGTTAACAGTCTAGATTTGAGTGCACCGAATCTGCCTTTCTGTTAAACACTTCTTTCTTTGTATATATTCCTTCCTCAGAATCCGTAGATCACATGAATACAGATTGATCGATCAAATTTTTTTTATCACTTCCACTGTGTAATCCCAACGTTGAGTTTCATTCGATGAGTTGTGCTATATTATACCTTGTATTGCATTACAGTTTCAGTTACGTAAGCTTCCATTCCAATGTTCTACTTATGTATGTTATAATGTTTAATTGTTGTGTACTTTGACATTGTATAGAATCAGCCCAAGCCGTACACCTGCCATCTCTAGTTTGTATTAGTTGTATGTCGGGACGACATACGTTAGCGTCGCCGAGCTCTCAGTAGTAGTAACCAGTTACCAGTAACCAGTGTACCAGTAGTTGACTCACTACCAACCGTCTCTGCCTGAGTCACTGTCTGTATTCATATTGTGCTGACCACAGCAGTATTCAAAGACCCCCTCACATATGGGTACTGTGGGCGGCCAGTCAGTGTTACGAGAGTGAGCAAGGAGACAAGGTTACGGCTGTTAGGGCGCTCCCCACATTATCCGTAATTATACGTACTTCCAGCCTACATGAGTATTACTTTACCCTATCCACGTGTTCGAAATCCCACATGATAACACTACAACACATCAACAAACATACAACACAGTCACTCACACTACAACACATCAACAAACATACAACACACTGTCACTCACACTACAACACATCAACAAACATACAACACACTGTCACTCACACTACAACACATCAACAAACATACAACACAGTCACTCACACTACAACACATCAACAAACATACAACACACTGTCACTCATACTACAACACATCAACAAACATACAACACACTGTCACTCACACTACAACACATCAACAAACATACAACACACTGTCACTCACACTACAACACATCAACAAACATACAACACAGTCACTCACACTACAACACATCAACAAACATACAACACACTGTCACTCATACTACAACACATCAACAAACATACAACACAGTCACTCACACTACAGCACATCAACAAACATACAACACACTGTCACTCACACTACAACACATCAACAAACATACAACACACTGTCACTCATACTACAACACATCAACAAACATACAACACAGTCACTCATACTACAACACATCAACAAACATACAACACACTGTCACTCATACTACAACACATCAACAAACATACAACACAGTCACTCATACTACAACACATCAACAAACATACAACACACTGTCACTCACACTACAGCACATCAACAAATATACAACACACTGTCACTCATACTACAACACATCAACAAACATACAACACACTGTCACTCACACTACAACACATCAACAAACATACAACACTGTCACTCATACAACACATCAACAAACATACAACACACTGTCACTCACACTACAACACATCAACAAACATACAACACTGTCACTCATACAACACTGTCACTCATACAACACATCAACAAACATACAACACACTGTCACTCACACTACAACACATCAACAAACATACAACACTGTCACTCATACAACACATCAACAAACATACAACACACTGTCACTCACACTACAACACATCAACAAACATACAACACACTGTCACTCATACTACAACACATCAACAAACATACAACACAGTCACTCACACTACAACACATCAACAAACATACAACACAGTCACTCACACTACAACACATCAACAAACATACAACACTGTCACTCATACTACATACTATGTTTAGTCTATCAATCTCAAGATTGATGGACTGAAAACATTGACTTCAGGCTGAGGGACTGATTACCCCACACTCCTCATCTTCCACCTTTCTCCGCATTGGACTGAAGAAGAAACTGGCCGGCGAAACGTTTTCAGAGTAAAGATACCCAAATGTTGGACAAGTGTTCCAACACGTGGAAATACAAACAGGTGGAGATACTAACAGATAGATACTAGAAGGTAGAGATACCAACAGATAGATACTAGACGGTGGAGATACCAACAGATACATACTAGAAGGTGGAGATACTAGGTGTAGATACTAGAAGGTGGAGATACTAGAAGGTGGAGATACTAGAAAGTGGAGATACTAAAAGGTAGACATACCAACAGGTAGAGATACTAGAAGGTGGAGATATTAGAAGGTGGAGGTATTAGAAGGTGGAGATACTAGAAGATGGAGATACTAGAAGGTGGAGATGCTAGAAGGTGGAGATAATAGGTGGGGATACTAGAAGGTGGAGATAATAGGTATGGATACTAGAAGGTGGAGATACTAGAAGGTGGAGATACTAGAAGATGGAGATATTAGAAGGTGGAGATACTAGAAGGTGGAGATACTAGAAGATGGAGAAACTAGAAGCTGGAGATACTAGAAGCTGGAGATACTAGAAGGTGGAGATACTAGAAGGTGGAGATACTAGAAGGTAGACATACCAACAGGTAGAGATACTAGAAGGTGGAGATACTAGAAGGTAGACATACCAACAGGTAGAGATGCTAGAAGGTGGAGATACTAGAAGATGGAGATACTAGAAGATGGAGATACTAGAAGGTGGAGATACTAGAAGGCGGAGATACTAGAAGGTGGAGATACTAAAAGGTAGACATACCAACAGGTAGAGATACTAGAAGGTAGAGATACCAACTGGTAGATAATAACATTTAGGGATAACAACTGATAGTTATAATAACAGGTAGGGATAACAAATGATAGTTATAATAACAGGTAGGGATAACAAATGATAGTTATAATAACAGGTAGGGATAACAAATGATAGTTATAATAACAGGTAGGGATAACAAATGATAGTTATAATAACAGGTAGGGATAACAAATGATAGTTATAATAACAGGTAGGGATAACAAATGATAGCGATAATAACAGGTAGGGATATCAACACTGTAAGTAATTATAAAGTATCCCGAGCTGTCAAATGCTATCTTATTATTGTTTTTATCTAGATGTAAACACAGATTAAGTTAGGTTAACTTAATCTTGAAAGGCAAATATTTTTTTGTGGATATGTAGAGGGAGTGAGTTATTATATAAGAAAGTTTTCAACCCATAGGGAATGGGAAGGGTTGGGATAATTAGGCTTGATCCGAGGAAGTTACAGCTAACTCCAGTTCCATTAATCTAAAGTCATCCACTAGCATCACAGCTCTCCTCTCCCCTTAGGTAACGTGAAAAAAGAAAGATGTACAATGATGACTGGTGAGAGAAAGAGAGAGAGAGAGAGAGAGAGAGAGAGAGAGAGAGAGAGAGAGAGAGAGAGAGAGAGAGAGAGAGAGAGAGAGAGAGAGAGAGAGAGAGAGAGAGAGAGAGAGGGGGGGGGGGTGTTCACACTTGATTATATATTTGGTTATTAAATATTAAAGTTACGTAATTTATCAGCAAACTGTGTACCACAACACCTTCGTGCCCTCAGAACCAACCGTCTCTAAAATCATTAGTAAATTTCCTTAAGAAATTTTATCGTACAAAGAAAGAACACCCCAGATTTACTAATTACTACATATCCTCCTAGAAACAGAGAATAAGAGAGAGGACACCCCAGATTTACTAATTATTATATATCATCTTAGAGAATGAGAGAGAGAGCACAATAGATTTACTACTTACCACATTTTTCTGAGAGTAAGAGCTGTGAGTGTGCTCCATGATGTGGTAAACACACAAACAGATGTGTCAGTCTACTAGCTGTTCTTCACACAAGACAAGTATCACAATAACTGGAGTCACTATCACAAAGCAATATGCTGGCAGCGTCTGTGGCTACTCAGGCACATGGTTGATGTGGTTCGTCTCGTCCAGGCCTCACCACACAGGCTACCATCATCCAATGAGGGACTGACTACCTTCTTTCAAAACTGAAGGAGTAATCACCTCAAAAATTACCTCTCCACTTCTACTGTATCCAGTGTTATAATCTCTAGTATTCGACTGATGAATGGTGCACGAGAGAAACGTTACGACAATAAAAATACCTACGTATTGCACATTTCTTACATTATAATATGCCGTCTTCCCAGATTAGGCACAGGAAAGAAGCCAGACTACTTTAGTTACCCTAGCTTATTAACTCTCCGTGCTTATTAAACAGAAGAAACTGTTCCTTCTTCCACACTCGCTAAGAAGGGAAACCAGAGTACTTGTTCCACACTCATTAAGGGAAACCAGAGTACTTGTTTCACACTCATTGAGAAGGGAAACGAGAGTTCTTCTTCCACACTCAGAAATTAGAAAATTAAAATTAAAGTATTTGCAAAAATATAATATTTGTGTTAACAGGTAGATACTGTGAAGGTAATGTGACACTGCTCTCTCAGCTGGTCTTCAGACGGCACTATGAAGGTAAAGTGTCACTGATCTCTCAGCTGGTCTTCAGATGACACTTTGAAGGTAGTGTCAGTGATCTCTCAGCTGGTCTTCAGATAGCACTATGAAGGTAGAGTGTCAGTGATCTCAGCTGGTCTTCAGATAGCACTATGAAGGTAGAGTGTCAGTGATCTCAGCTGGTCTTCAGATGGCACTATGAAGGTAGTGTCAGTGATCTCTCAGCTGGTCTTCAGATGGCACTATGAAGATCATTGCTTGTTCAGCTGGTGCTCAGCTGGCACTATGGTCACTACTAGCTCAACTGGTCCTCAGGTGGTACGCCCGGTTCTGCTGAAGCCAGTGATGCCTATATACCAGTCCTTCGTATAGGCGACTCTGGCGAGCACTGTCAGCAGCAGCAGCAGCAGCAGCAGCAGCAGGGCAGGGTGGGGGATGCGGGCAGTAGGCGATGTGGTGGGCAGGTGGCTGTTGGGGGAGGGGGAGGGGAAGGCTGTAAGAGGTGGTAGGGTGGGCAGCAGGAAGTGTGGGGTGGGCATCAAGAGGTGGTGTGGAGGGCAGGGCAGTAGTGTGAGCACAACCACGACGGAGGATGGAGGGTCACTAGAACACAGGTGGACACAACTCTCCTCCCCATCCACAATGTTCCCCCCCCACCCCATCACACCCACCCACAGTCACCCCTCTCCTACCCAATCCATCCCCCCCCTCCCGTCACACCCACCCATCTATTACATACGCTCCTCACTGCCTCCACTCATACTGACTCTGGTATTTCCTCTGCACGCACCCATTATGAGTTTTTTTTGACAAGAAAGGCTCTTGAATCAAGGAACTGAAGCTACCCATGTCTTCCCTGGATCAACCGTAGCTCGGGCCACAAATGGAAATAAATCGCTTTGACTTCATTTTGGTTATCCTAGGTAATTCTCACATATGTTACTAGGTACAACTTGTCTAACTGTATTTCTGTACAACCGTACCTAAATAAACTTACTTGGTTGGTTGCGCATTCAGCTCACACACTGAGTGTCCGTGGTTCGACCCCCGGTAAGGGTCGAAACATTGGGCGTGTTTTCTTACACCTACTGTAAGTAGCCGCGGGGGCGTTGACCCCTGAAACCCTCTCCAGTTACCTGGATGTTAGCGCAAGTTGCCCGAAATGCTCTGCATAACTAGGCGCTTTCTGTATTAGTATGTCACTGATGTCAGTTGGGTCTGTGTAAGTTGTATCATGTATTTGCAGAAATAAAGATTATTATTATTATTATTATTATTATTATTATTACTATTATTATAGCTGTACTTACCTATTTATGGTTGGAGGGGTAAAGTTTCAGCTCCCGGCCCTGCCTCTTGTCACCTGGTGAGTTGACTCCCTTCTAGCCACGTTCGCCCTGTCATGCCTATTCTTTACAATGTATTGAGACGGCCTCTACCATGTCTTCATCACTTCCTGATTCCTCCCTTCAGGTTGAACAAATACTTCCTGAAATCCTGTGAATCATCTGTTTTTAAGTTCCAACTGAATCCACGTGTACCGCTTCCCCGCCTCTAGAACAGTTTATCACTGCCCATCCTAGCAAGTCCGCCGATTATTTTGTATGTCATAACAATGTCTCCCCTGAGTCTTCAATTTTACATCATCAGACTCAGTCCCTTTAGTCTCGCCTCATAGTCCAATACACAAAGGGCCTAGGAACTAGGCCCTAAAAGGGTTAAAAAATGTACTCCTGTTAAACCTTCTGAGGCCTAGTTCCTAGGCCTTTTATACTCTTGCACTAACGTCCACAGGATGGATATGGGGTGCACAATAAACTAGCAACCTCGTTGGCAAAATCTAAAAAAAAAAATCTTTTAACTCTTAGACGAGTCCCACTGAATACCTCTGCACTTTGTCCAGCTTCTAAACATGTTTCACCAGGTATGGGTTTCACGTGGTGCTTCATACTCGAAGATGGGCCTGACATATATCGCATATACGGCCGTAAATGAATCTGTTGAGATTCCTGAAAGCTACTCTTAGATTTCCAAAACAAGCATTCGCTGCAGAAGTTATTCGGCTGATATGTGTGTCTAGCAATATGCTCGGCACTATGTTCACCCCTAAGTATTTCTCCATGAATCAGGTTTACAGCCTCTGACCACCCCCTCCCCGAGGCAATATTTAGTTTCTGCATTTTTTATCCTTTCCAATTTTTTCTCAAATTTGCATTTGCCTGATTGAATTCCATTAACCACTTGTCTGACTAATCCTGCAGTTTGCCCAGGTACGTTTGCAGCTTCTCCTTATCCACACTGGTTTTTATTATCCTCCTTAATTTTACATCTGGAAACAGGGATACATCTGACACTATCTTATTTGGTATGCCATTTACATATATTAGAAACAGTATTACCCCTAATACCGATCTTTGTGGAATACTACTCATTACGCTTTCTCATTTTAACATCTCTTATTGGACCATCCCTCTGTGATCTTCCCATGATCCACTCTTTGATCCACTGTAGCGCATTCCTTATTATTCCTGCCTACTCCTCAAGTTTTTGTCAGAGTTTCTTGTGAGGTACAGTATCATATACAATTTTGTACTCTACCTATACCTTTCTCTCCCGTCTCACTTTTGTTACTTTGCCACAGAACCCAGCAAGTATATCAGACAAGAATTGCAATCTCTCAACCCGTGCTGGTTTATGTTTACGAAACTAATTCCCTTTAAGTGTTCCATCAGTCTCTGCTTATCTTCTCTATTAACTTGCATCTTAAGCATGTCATGGAAATCAATTTCGGGAATAATCTATATAAAACTGAGCAGAGAGCACCTGGAAATGTCAATTACTTTACAAACTTTCACATAGTAGTAGCTGAGCACAGCTTAAAATTTGAAGTCGATTGAATAAGGTGTGATGTTATACCAAAACTTTAGAGTGGTATTAATCTATAAAACGCTTCTTGTCTATCTCCTGGGACTACATGCACTGTCTTCCATATCTCTCTCAAGTGTACAGTATCTACTGACTTGTAATAAAGATGGTAGAATTACCGACAATATGTAAAGTAAAAGGACACAAGTGCAACTAATGTGACATTTATTGTGGCAACGTTTCGCTCTCCAGGAGCTTTATCAAGCCATTACTAACAATACATGGACACAGAGGGTATATAAAGGCTCAGAGTGAGGTGTAATACTAGTGAGGTACCATTTCGATGTTCACTAGTGGTAGTAGTAGTAGTAGTAGTAGTGGTAGTGACAAAAGTAATACAATATGGTAGAGCAATTAATTCGTACATGAGTAAAAGGATATAAAAGCTATTACTTGGGTAACATAAAAATAGGTTGGACAAATATAGACTGGAATGAGGCAGCTTGTTTCAGTGTTCACTCTCTGTGCTTTGTGTAGTATAACAGGAGAGACTATGTGATGGCAGGGTTTACTGTTTTCAGGAGGATTCTTGCTAAGATTTCGGAGATGGTGAAGCTGCCGTTGTTTTGTTTAATTGTATTCGAAACAGCGATCAGTGCTGATTCGAGGCACTTGCGTCTGTGGAAATTAGTTTCTTTGATCACTAATTGGGCGTCTCTGAATTTCATTCATTCCGGTAATTAATTTTTATAGTGGATCAGAAAAAGATAAATTATGTAACATAACAGTCACTAGTGAAATGGTTGTGAAGCAGATAGACCGACTGAAGCAAAATAAGTCACCGGGTCCTGATGAGGTTTTTTCAAGGGTTCTAAAGGAATGCAAAATGGAAGTCTGTGAACCATTAACTAATATTTTTAATTTATCTCTTCAAACAGGTGTAGTGTCTGATATGTGGAAGATGGCTAATGCAATTCCTATTTTTAAAACAGGGGACAAGTCGTTACCATCAAATTACCGCCCAATAAGCCTGACCTCAATTGTAGGCAAATTACTAGAGTCAATTATAGCTCAGATTATAAGAAGCCATCTCGATAAGCATAGCTTGATTAATGATAGCATGGATTCACAAGAGGCCGGTCTTGTCTAACTAATTTATTAACTTTCTTCAGTAAAGCTTTTGAGGCTGTTGACCACGATAAAGAATTTGGTATTATTTACTTAGATTTTAGTAAGGCTTTTGATAGAGTTCCTCACCAAAGACTGTTGAAGAAAGTAGCAGCTCATGGCATTGGGGGAAGGGTGCTCTCGTGGATCGAATCATGGTTCACAGACAGGAAGCAAAGAGTGTCCATAAATGGGGTTAAATCCGAGTGGGGATCAGTAACAAGTGGTGTTCCACAGGGATCAGTCTTGGGCCCGTTGTTGTTTATAATATATATCAATGATCTTGGTAGGTAAGACACATAGGCAACAGTTAGGCAACTTTATTCCGAAACGTTTCTCCTACACAGTAGGCTTCTTCAGTCGAATACAGAAAGTAGGCAGGAACAGTAGAGATGTGAAGACGATGTAATCAGTCCATCACCCTTGAAGTCGTAGAATTTGAGGTTGTCAGTCCCTCGGCCTGGAGAAGTTCAGTTCCATAGTCAGGAACTGACTGGTTTCCGAAACCCACCAATAAAAATGATTTCACACACTTCTATTCCAGTCAAGATACCAAGACCAAAAGAGGCATCATCATCGGGTTTTTCCTAAGAGCATACCGAATTTGTAGTCCTGAGTTTCTTGACGAGGAATGTACTTACATTCACCAAACATTCACTGAGTTACAATTTCCTTCTTTTTTCATCAAAGACTGCAAGAAAAGAGCTCTTCAGATCATCAATTCTCCACGCATCAACACCGCTCCCAACAAAGTTATAATTCTTCCCAACAGCCAGGTTGCACTAAACGTCTCAAAAGTACTTTCACAAGCTAACACCAGAGTCGCCATCGCTTCTACCACTTCAATAAAGGATCTAACCAGGACAAAACCCAAGCACCACGAACCAGTCAATGCAGGAGTTTACACTATACCCTGTGGAGGCTGTGACAAGATCCACGTAGGTGAAACAGCAAGAAACCTCGACACCCGCCTCAATGAACACATTTACGCATGTAGGAACGACAACTTAAACAACGCCTGTGTACAACACCGAAATTCCACCAATCATCTCATGAAATTCAGAGACGCCCAATTAGTGATCAAAGAAACTAATTTCCGCACACGCAAGTGCCTTGAATCAGCACTGATCGCTGTTTCGAATACAATTAAACAAAACAACGGCAGCTTCACCATCTCCGAAGTCTTAGCAAGAATCCTCCTGAAAACAGTAAACCCTGCCATCACATAGTCTCTCCTGTTATACTACACAAGCACATTACAGAGAGTGAACACCGGAAAAAAACCTGCCTCTTTCCAGTCTATATTTGTCCAACCTATTTTTATGTTACCCAAGTAATAGCTTTTATATCCTTTTACTCATGTACGAATTATTTGCTCTTCCATATTGTATTATTTTTGTTACTACTACTACTACTACTACTACTACTACTACCACTAGTGAACATCGAAATGGTACCTCACTAGTATTGCACCTCACTCAGAGCCTTTATATACCCTCTGTGTCAATGTATTGTTTGTAATGGCTTGATAAAGCTCCTGGAGAGCGAAACGTTGCCACAATAAATGTCACATTAGTTGCACTTGTGTCCTTTTACTTTACAGACTCTGTATGTGTTGCTTCAGACTTAATACCCGTTTTTATGCAACAGTTCAAGCGGTCTCGGACATACAATGCCACCCCACCCCCCTTCCCGACACTTCTATCTACTTGGAACAATTTAAAACCCTGAATGTGACATTCTGCAGGCATGTCCATTCTGTAATATGGAGACCAGAATTGAGCTGCATAATCTAGGTGAGGCCTTACTAATGATGTATAAAGCTGCAGTATGACCTCTGGACTTCTGTTGCTTAAACTTCTTGATATAAATCCCAGTAATCTATTTGCCTTATTACGTACGCTTAGGCATTGCTGTCTTGGTTTAAGGTTGCTGCTCACCATAACCCCCAAGTCCTTTTCGCAATCTGTATGGCTAAGTTCTACATCATTTAACTTATAAGTGCTAGGGTTATGGACACTCCCGAGCTTCAGAACCTTGCATTTATCTACATTGAACTACATCTGCTACTTTTCTGACCAAGAATACAGTTTGTTTAAATCCTCCTGAAGTTCCCTAACATCTACGTTTGAATCAATTATCCTACCTATCTTTGTGTCATCGGCGAATTTGCTTATATCACTAGTAACACCCTCAACAAGATCATTGATATATATTATAAACAACAACGGGCCCAAGACTGATCCCTGTGGAAAGCCACTTGTTACAGATCCCCACTCGGATTTAACCCCATTTATGGACACTCTCTGCTTCCTGTCTGTGAACCATGACTCGATCCAAGAGAGCACTTTTCCCCCAATGCCATGAGCTGCCACTTCTTTAACAGTCTTTGTCACTTTCTTTAACAGTACTTTGATAGAGTACTGGATAAAGCTTCATGTAGGAGAAACATCGTACTAATAAAGGTCTCTTTTTGTTGTATATGTCATTTTACCATTTAATTATTATTATTATTATTATTATTATTATTATTATTATTATTATATTTAGCAGGTGTCAGAGGAAGTAATCACGTTTGATCCAAGGAAAACAGAAGGGGGGAGGGGTGAAGGGAATATAACGGAAGGAACACAGGAAGAGTATCACAGTAGATGGGGGCTAAGAAAATTACGAAATATTTCCAATATGAATAGATCTACCACTAATAACATTAGGAGGAAGAAGTTGTTTATAAGTATTAGAACTAGAGAAAGAAGTCTACGCAGAACAACGTTTTATAGCACTGGTTGAAGGACATAAACAATGAAAAGAGAGAGAGAGTGTCAATCACTAGCAAGATCCTTGAGACAATAATTTCAAGTTTTTTGACTACCACTCATTACTTTGTGACCGTCAATATGGCTTCAGGAAAGGTTACTCTGCTGCTGATCTGTTGTTAAACCTCTCCACTAAATGGCACCAGTCACTGGATGAATCCGAAGTCAGCTGTGTGGTAGCACTGGACATTGCTGGTGCTTTCGACCAGGTGTGGCACCAGGGCATCTTAGCAAAACTGCAAGCTCTGAGAATTGCAGGCTTTACGCTATGTCTCCTCAGTGATTACCTTCATGGTAGATCTCTAAGTGTAGTTCTTAATGGAACGGAATCAGCGAGACATCCTATTGGGGCAAGTGTTCCACAAGGAAGCATGCTGAGACCATTGTTATGGAATGTCTACTTCAATGACCTTCATCTCATCCCAGAATCCCATGCATATGCAGATGACTGTACACTAACATTCACTTATCCAAGAGAAGAAATGCCAGCTGCTCTAAGCTACATCAATCATCAGCTAAGAGCTATATCAGCTTGGGGAAATAGATGGCAAGTAACATTTGCACCTGAGAAAACACAAATGATGATGGTCTCTAGGCACCGTGATGGTAATGCCGGTGCAGTAGTAAGGATGAGTGGGAGGGTGTTGGCACCTGGGAAAGAAGTTGATATCCTTGGGGTGAAATCTGACTCCAGACTGACCATGAAGAACCATGTTGTAAATCTTGCAAACAAGGCAGCCAGGAAGCTTACAGCACTTCGCCGTATCTCGCATCTGCTTGACAGTAGGGGTTGCAAGATTCTGTACGAGGCACAAGTACGCTCACACCTTGAGTATGCTCCACTTTCTTGGTTTGCCTGCCCCCCCCTCTCATCTGCGACTGCTTGACAGAGTAGAGAACAGAGCAAGAAGTCTCATCTCTCGCCTGGACCCATCCTGGATAGATCTGTCATTTCAGCAGAGCCTTCAACACAGGAGGGATGTGGATGGCCTTACTGTTATGTACAAGGCCAGTATTGTCAAAGTACCACACTTGGCTCCACTTCGAGGACAGCGTGAAGCAAGTTTCTATACCACAAGACAGGCAGAAAGCAGCAACTCCACTCTGGCTGTACCCTTCTCCAGAACGTCACTTCATCTTAGATCATTTATCCCCAGGATGACTCGAGTATGGAACACATTCGTTCAGCATTATGATGTCAACGAGATAAAGTCAGTTGATCAAATGAAAATGCTGGCCAACAGATGGCTTCAACTTCATCCTGTTCCCTACTTGTATGTCTCATAACCATAAAAATGCTTTCAAATAAGCTGATGTAGGTAACAGCTCTTAGCTTGTTAATAAAGTTAGGAATCCTTAACCTGTAAATAGCTTGTCAGTGAAGCTAGGGATCCTTAAACTTGTCAAACCATGTGTAAAGAGAGAGAGAGAGAGAGAGAGAGAGATAGAGAGAGAGAGAGAGAGAGAGAGAGAGAGAGAGAGAGAGAGAGAGAGAGAGAGAGAGAGAGAGAGAGAGAGAGAGAGAGGAGAGAGAGAGGAGAGAGAGAGAGAGATAGAGAGAGAGAGAGAGGAGAGCGAGAGAGAGCGAGAGAGAGAGAGAGAGAGAGAGAGAGAGAGAGAGAGAGAGAGAGAGAGATGCAGACGGAGACGTTAATAAATAGCGAGAAGCAACAAGGAGAAAGGGGGAGGGCTGAATGTGGCAGTAATTAAGGTCCCTGAGGAAGGAGGCAGCAAATGTCACACCCACAGTCTCACCCAGGAACTTCATCACACACTGAATTACTCCTATATGGTAAGTTGATCAATTAGTCAAAGAAAGTACGTTGAAGAAAAAAAACAGCGGAATATAACTTAGGTATATATATGCCTAGCATTAGAAATAATATTATTAGAGAAGTAAATAATGAATCAGAATGTCATGGACTACAGTTAGAAGCCTGAATAGATAAGTATATTTACGGAGTAACTTGCAATTTAAACTGACTGATGTTATAGTAGCCAGACTTATGCTTGGTTACAAGTACTTCTGGCAGTTTGGTAGACACATAGATGATAATCAAACTAAATACAAAGTATATGATCAACCTTACGATCACTTTTTTGAACACTGTGCTTCACTGTCCACTTAGTACTGCACTATATACTGTGTAGCTGCTTCGGCGGCAAAATCTAAAATCTAAAATCGAGGATACACGCAGTACATACACAAACTCACCAGAATCCACCCAGTACACACACAAACTCACTACCATACACCCACAGACTTCACCTAAGACCCACCCAGTTCATTCACAGACTCACCTAGCATCCCCATTACACAGTCAAAGACTCACCCAGGGCCCACTCAGTACACCCGCACTCAGAAGGTGGGGATGACAGGCAGGGAGAGGCGTTCATCATTACCTTTAAGATCTTCAGCTAGACTGCTAGAGGGAAGAATCTCACACGGTACACAGATACACCCACTCTCACAGCTGAGTCAACACAGGTGTGAAGGACACAGAGAGTGTAAGGTAAGGGTTGACGAGCAGCTGTCAACCCGCAGTCCAGTTCATTCTGGCAGCAAGATTGATAAACTTCCAGAATTAAACGTTGCGCATTCTTTCTCGTCCACCTCGCTGACACAAGTATCTCAACCGTTTATTGTAATCTGCTCATTTGTGGTCAAATACAAGTATTTTTTTGTGGTCAGTGGTCAGTCGTCACGTGAGGTCACAGACCCTGAGCTGCTTTGGGGATTAGCGTGGACGGTTACAAAGCATGGCTTGCTTCTGCAGTGTTTTAAAAATTGAGGTTGGAGAGTTGAAGGAGGAGGTCTTGCTTCTCCATGAGGAGATTAGGAGGCTGAAGGTCCACCTCAATGGGTCTGGGAGAGAGTGTGAGGTGGCTGGAGTTGTGGGGAATGAGGCTTCTAGCAGTGAGGTGCAGTCTGTCTCTCTCTGTGAGGAGGCTGTAGGTGGGGAGGTAGCAACGGCTACCAGCAGTGAGGTGCAGCCCAGCACCTGCTACAAGTGGCGAGTGGTTCACAGTAATGGGAGGCGCATCAGAGTAAGGAAAGTTAAGAGTGAAGATCTGAAGGTAGGAAATCGCTTCTCTGTTCTTCAGGATGAATGTACTTCAGTGGCCAGTGAAAGTAAGGGTACTACTGCCCCTGCTAACAGAGGTAAGCGCATTCTTGTGGTTGGTGACTCTCAGGTAAGATATATTGACCGTGCTTTTTGTAATAGGAATAAGATGATGAGAGATAGAGTGTGCTTCCCTGGAGCTGGTGTTGGGGACATAGTTAACAGGCTGGATAATATCATGTCAGGTAATGGGAACAAGCCCATTATCTGTCTCAGTGCTGGTGGAAATGATATTGGGAAGGGTAGGAGAGAAGAGCTGCTAGGTAAGTACAGGTCAGCTATAGATTTCATTAAGTCTAAGGGAGGGGTCCCAATCATATGTAGCATATTGCCTAGAAGGGGAGTAGGAAATGAATGGTTGTCTAGGGCAATTGGTGTAAATTGCTGGCTAGACAGATACTGCAAGGAACTTGCAATCCCATTCATTGACAACTGGAACAACTTTTATGGCAAACATGATATGTATGCAAAGGATGGGGTACATCTTCTCTGGGGCTGGGGTTGTGATGTAGTCCAGCTGGGCTTGTGAGGTCTCTGGGGAGACCTAATTTAACCAATTATATAGTCACACCTTGCCTTGGCAAACGTCTGTAGCCAAGCCCACGTCTGAGGTCTTTTGTTCTTGACGGCGTCAGACCTAGGCGTCAGGTCGTACACGTGGTTGTGGAGGGTGCTTGGACCACCATAAAAGCCCAAGGAAGAGCATGATCAGGAGATTCGAGCAGAGCTGCTGCTGGGGTGCAAAGCTCCTGAGCAGAGATTCGAGCGGAGCTGCTGCTGGGGTGCAGAGCTCCTGAGCAGAGACTTCAAGCGGAGCTGCTGCTGGGGTGCAGGGCTCGGGAGAAGGCTGCTGAAGTCTCTGGAGGAGACTCTTGGAGACAGTGGGCAGAGTACTGGCTTGGAGCAGTACTCGTGCTGTGTAGGTCTTGGGACCTGTGGCTTAGTTCCTGTAGTGAACTGTCCTCTGTACTATTTGTAAGTTACATTCATTTTGGTCAAGTTGATTGTGTTCCCCGTCTCACTGCTTATGTGTACCACCCCATTTATCTAAACCCCAATGATGTACTCCTGTTCCCAAATATATTATTGTACAAGGACTTAATAATAAACTGTGTTTGAGTAGAATAGTAATATTCACTGTCCCCGTTATTTATTCTTATTTCCATTTATTTATGTTTAGTTAAAGTAGTGAGAGGGTGAGTAGTGTGGCGGGTAGAGTAATGAGAGGTGAAGGTATAGTCACCAGTGACCTCACATTACCTACCTACCACCTCGCCTGCCTGTCCCCTGCCTACTAACTCCCTCCTCTTACCCCCCATATTCCCCTAACCATTACCCCCCCTACATGACATGGTGTCTAAGCGGTGGTGGTTCTTATTATTTTTATAGTAGGAACCAGTCCCATGTGCCTTATTTTTGACTGCTCGGTTACACTTGTTATGCTACCATTTGCTACCACTTTTTTTTTCTTGTGTGTGTAAAGTTAAAGTAAGTATCTGTATGATATTATAATCCTAATGACCTTAGCTGACCTTTTTTTTAGACGGTGGGTCTGAATAATTGTTTGGGTGTAATATTATATTTGGTGGAGTTGGTTGTTGGTTTGAGATAAATGGTGGAGAATATCAGTATTTGGGTGAGACTTTTGGGGGAAGCAATTACTGGCCGAAATTGAATATTTGCAGAGGAATGAGAAGTCACCCAGGCCGCCTTGGAAGACTAGCCCACAACTGTCACCCACTGAAGAGATGCGTATGATTATTATCCACCTGATGTGCCCAGTCACTCAGTTGATGTGCCCCAGTAGATGTATTGCTGCCCTGGTCTGTCATCCAGTGTAGTGGGTGTCTGTCTACGTCACCCAGCCTCTGTGACCATCACCCGCGGACCGCCAGTTACCCGCAGTTGCCAGGGATGGGTGACCGTACCTGCTGTTGATGACTTAAGTGACCTCACCTCACCCGGAGCAACTGACCATTGCCTGCTACTGCTGATGTCGGCTGCTGTGATGCTGTCTGCTATGCTGTGGCCGTGCTGTGATGCTGTCTGCTATGCTGTGGCCGTGTTGTGATGCTGTCTGCTATGCTGGGACCGTGCCGGGATGCTGAGATGTTGGGACCGTGCTGTGATGCAGTAGCCGTGCTGTGATGCTGTGATGCCGCCTAGCTCAGGAGATGGCGGTGATGCTGCACTGGTGTGTGAGGGATCCTGGATGGTGTGCCAGGACAGGAGAATCTACTATGAAGGAGCTGCCATCCTCGGAGATGTGGAAGGACGTGAGCCGAGGAGATGGACTCCAGCTGCTGGGACCAGCCTGCTATCAAGGGCGGTATGGAGGTGTATCCTGCCTTGCTGATCGACCTGTACGACTGGTATGCGGGGATGTCCTGCCAGCCATGACAGACAATTGAGAGTGTGATGTCCCCAGCCTACTTTGACTTGCCAGAAGTGTTAGTGTTACCTGTGTGAAATAAGGTGACTTTGAATACAGTCCAGTGTTTATGGCCGCCTTGTTTTATGAGGCCAGTGAATCCTAGTAGTGGCATAGGATAATGGAGGGTCTTAGCTGCGATGCCTGCCCTGTCTCGATTTTCAGATGTTGTAGTGTGCATGTGAAGTGTGCCGAAAATGCGACCTTGGTGGTCGTGAAGTGGTCCAGTTGCAGTTACTTGAAAGAATGCAACCCGTTGGAGCAGTTTTCCATGCCATAGAAGCCTAGAGAGGTTTGGCCCAATGGTTAACATGCGAGGGTGACTAGCATTGGCTAGTGCATTTCTAGTAGAAGTAGGGAAGGCACTGGAGCCCGATATTTAGGTTTAAGGAGAAATGACGGGTAAGGAGGCTTTGCACCAGAGAGCAACTATTATGCTGGCCAACTGCGAGGTGTACTGATTATGCTGCCATGTGGTAGACGAGAAGGTTGAGGGAAATATATGTAGTTGAATAATTTTGTATTATGTATAATTTTGTCTTTGTATTGTAATAGATTTAAGGGATTAGGATTAAAATAGTCTAATAACTAGGACAAATTGTCCTAGTTCTCAGATATTTTAAATTGGGGGAGAAAGGGGGATGTGATGTAGTCCAGCTGGGCTTGTGAGGTCTCTAGGGAGACCTAATTTAACCAATTATATGGTCACACCTTGCCTATCAGTCTCCCTACGATTCCCGTTGGGGAGGGTAACCTCTACCTGTTCGACAATGTTCGCACATAGTGTTAAAATCAAACCAGCCAGTGGTGTTATAAATGATTCCACTAAACTATTACTTGCTGCCGCTATGAGGACCTGCCTACATCTCAAATTCACAGCGATTCACTCACTCAAGGATTCCTTTATTGTCGTTTGCACCGACGACAATGAAGCAGCTAAACTTATGGACGACACTGAAATGAACACATTACGGGACCGTCAATTCATCATATCACCGTCTCCCTCCTTGCTGGCGAAACGTTCAGTTTTTGTTAAACAATTGGATGAGATTATCACATCTATTCCAACGGATGAACTGAAGACCTCTATCGAAGACCAAAACACCTGGGCCTCTGTAGACACCATCACACGAATTCCCAATGCCTCATCTATGATCAAAATCACCTTTTCAAACATAGATATGGCTACCCAAGCACTCGCTAATGGACTAGCTATCTCATATTACCACATACATCCACGCCACATTGAACCTGAACGTTTTTCCCATGTCTCTCCCTGTTGGAACTGTTACTCTTATCAACATTCAACAAAGGACTGCCCCATTAAAGACAAAAAGTTCTGTTCTACCTGTGGAAAAGAAGGTCATAACTTCAAAGCCTGCACCACCACCAATGCCACTCCAACATGTCTTAACTGCAAGGGTACTCATCATACCCTTGCAGCAAAATGCCCACTACGAAAAGAAGTAATGTCGAAAAAAATTAAAGAAGAAACCAAGAAGAATAATCCCAAATCGCCGACATACACCGCCATTTCAAAACTCCAGTCGGACACCACCAGAATTGAACATCAAAATGGTATACAATACCGACAGGTTGTTAGGTAAGACACATATGCAACAGTTAGACAACTTTATTCCGAAACGTTTCGCCTACACAGTAGGCTTCTTCAGTCGAATACAGAAAGTAGGCAGGAACAGTAGAGATGTGAAGACGATGTAATCAGTCCATCACCCTTAAAGTCGTAGAATTTGAGGTTGTCAGTCCCTCGGCCTGGAGAAGTTCAGTTCCATACTGACTATGGAACTGAACTTCTCCAGGCCGATTGACTGACAAAAATTCTACGACTTTAAGGGTCTGATTACATCGTCTTCACATCTCTACTGTTCCTGCCTACTTTCTGTATTCGACTGAAGAAGCCTACTGTGTACAAACGCGGAATAAAGTTGTCTAACTGTTGCATATGTGTCTTACCTCACCAACAGAATTCTACAAGCCACACAGCAGTCATCTCTATCCAGCAATTCCCTTTCTGCACTCCCTGACACTGCTCCCTCTAAGGTGTTGTACTGCATGATGTATGCACACCTTGCAAATGCAGCAAACCCAGGCACATTCAACACTACAATTAACGAACTATTCCGTCTTAACAACATGCCGTCATTCAACTTTCCTGACTCGCCAACATCACAGGACTTCCTCAAGATTATCCCAAACATCGCTAACTTCACATCAACTTCAGGCCCAAATCCTAACTCTGCCCCAAAAAACACTCCTGAACCACGCCCAGTGACCACTGCCACCTCTCAACAACCACCAACAACCAGCCAGACCGCAAATACTCTAGACTCCCAGCCTCCTCTTGACACAATCACTGTAGAAACAATTGAACAAGAATTTCCTGACGAATCCCCCGACGAAGCAGATAGCGACGACTCCAGCACACCCTCTTGGGAAAACCTTACTTTCTACACCTCTCCCTCGAACGCTGACACCATGACCTGCTCTGAACTATACAAAGGCCTCGGTGATGGAACAGTCAAGTATGCCTGCGAATCACCTCTTCACTTCACACTCACGCAAGTTCTTGAGTTCATCAAGCCTCTTCGTTTCACTTTTTCCAACAAGACAACGCTATACTACCTCTCCAGGAGCAGCTTCAAGAAGTTTGCAAATGGCTTCACTGCAAACCTGCCTCCTCAACTACTAAAATAACCTCCCACATGTCTGCTGCCCTCTCCTGCGACCTGGAAACTTCCAGCTCTCGAGACTCAAAGACCTCACCTACCACGAGACTGGTAGGTAAGACACATAGGCAACAGATAGGCGACTTTGTTCCAGGGCGTTTCGCCTACACAGTAGGCTTCTTCAGTACAGAAGGTAGGCAGGAGCAGTGGAGATGTGGGGACGATGTGGTCGGTCCATCCCCCTTGAAGTCGTAGAATTTGAGGTTGTCAGTCCCTCAGCCTGGAGAAGTACAGTTCCATACACAGCTTGCTCTCTTCCCGTTTTTTCTCCAAGTCTGTCCCACGATCGCCTTAGCTGCTGGGTCAAGCCCTGGCTCTATTTCTACGACTAAGAACACTCCTCTCCAGCGCTATTCTTCGTCTGTCCCGTCTTCCCCGCTCATCCCATTGGGATCTTACCTGCACTTGCTTGCTTGCTTGCTTATGATCAGGAGATTCGAGCGGAGCTGCTGCTGGGGTGCAGAGCTCCTGAGCAGAGATTCGAGCGGAGCTGCTGCTGGGGTGCAGAGCTCCTGAGCAGAGACTTCGAGCGGAGCTGCTGCTGGGGTGCAGGGCTCGGGAGAAGGCTGCTGAAGTCTCTGGAGGAGACTCTTGGAGACATTGGGCAGAGTACTGGCTTGGAGCAGTACTTGTGCTGTGTAGGTCTTGGGACCTGTGGCTTAGTTCCTGTAGTGAACTGTCCTCTGTACTATTTGTAAGTTACATTCATTTTGGTCAAGTTGATTGTGTTCCCTGTCTCACTGCTTATGTGTACCACCCCATTTATCTAAACCCCAATGATGTACTCCTGTTCCCAAATATATTATTGTACAAGGACTTAATAATAAACTGTGTTTGAGTAGAATAGTAATATTCACTGTCCCCGTTATTTATTCTTATTTCCATTTATTTCTGTTTAGTTAAAGTAGCGAGAGGGTGAGTAGTGTGGCGGGTAGAGTAATGAGAGGTGAAGGTATAGTCACCAGTGACCTCACATTATCTACCTACCACCTCGCCTGCCTGTCCCCTGCCTACTAACTCCCTCCTCTTACCCCCCATATTCCCCTAACCATTACCCCCCCCCCCCTACATGACAGGGTGGTAGCACTTGCAAACTCAATTGAGAAGGCCATTGGTGAAATGCCTATGATTTTAAACTGATAGAAGATAGAGGTATGGGTGTGTGTGGGAAACAAGCAGGTTGCAACACTAGGGTTGGAAACAGTAAATGTATAAAAGGCATTCCGCATGAAGTTATAAATAAAGGCAATAGATCAGGTCAGCAAACAAAGGGGGACAGCAGAGGGCAGCAAGGGACTAGCTCCCTTAAGGTTTACTATACTAATAGCAGGAGTGTAAGAAATAAGATAGATGAGCTAAGATTAATTGCAAGTGCAGGAAACATAGATATTATTACTATAACAGAGACCTGGCTCAATCTGAAAGATAGAGAGATGCCCTCTGAATGTCACATACAAGGCTATAAATTATTCCACACTGACAGGGTCAACAGGAAGGATGATGGAGTAGCGATGTATGTCAGAGACAATTTAAATTGTTGTGTTAGACAAGATATAAAATTAGAAGCGTCGACCACTGAATCTGTTTGGTTACAGCTTCTCGAGGGCCGAGAAAAACTAATTTTGGGTGTGATTTACAGGGCCCCAAATCTTGATAGGGAGTGCAGTAAACTTCTATGGGACGAAATTCGTAAGGCATCTACATACGACAATGTTGTGCTAATGGGACATTTCAACTATAGACAGATTGACTGGAGCAATTTGACAGGAAATTTAGAGTCAGGTGACTTTCTTGATACAATCCAGGATTGTTTTTTAAAACAGTTTGTGACAGAGCCAACCAGGGGAAATAGCCTCCTTGACCTGGCTCTTGCCAGTAGGGAAACACTAATTAATAATCTTGAGGTTAATGATGAGCTTGGGGAAAGTGATCACAAATCACTCAGTTTTAATATATCATGGAATTCCCCTAATAATGGCAGAGAGTTTCGCTTGGCTGATTTCATAGGACTGAAAAATTACTTAGGTGGGCTGAACTGGAATGACCTGACTAAGGGTCAGGTAGGTGGTGATGGTTGCCGATATGACGCTTTCCAGGGCATAGTTCTAGCTGCTCAGTCAAATTATGTTCCAAATAGGGAAATCAGATCAAACAAAAATGATCCTAAATGGATGAACAATAGATTAAAATATCTGATTGGTCAAAAGAGAGGAATATATAGGCAAATCAAAAGAGGAGAGGGGCAATTAAGAAATCAATATATTCAGTTAAAGAGAGAAATAAAAAAGGGAATTAGAAAAGCAAAAAGAGATTATGAGGTTAAAGTTGCAAGAGAATCGAAGACTAACCCAAAAGGATTCTTTCAGGTATACAGAA
This sequence comes from Cherax quadricarinatus, assembly GCF_038502225.1. Lineage (NCBI taxonomy): Eukaryota > Metazoa > Arthropoda > Malacostraca > Decapoda > Parastacidae > Cherax > Cherax quadricarinatus. The sequence continues at coordinate 20,187,089 of NC_091325.1, forward strand.
GTAAGATCAGGGACAAGATAGGCCCACTCAAAAGTTCCTCGGGTCAGCTCACTGACAGTGATAAGGAAATGTGTAGAATTTTTAACACATACTTCCTCTCAGTTTTTACACAGGAGGATACCAGCGATATTCCAGAAATGATAAATTATGTAGAACAGGACGATAATAAACTGTGCACGATTAGGGTCACAAGTGACATGGTCCTTAGGCAAATAGATAAATTAAAACCTAACAAATCCCCAGGCCCTGATGAACTGTATGCAAGGGTTCTAAAGGAATGTAAAGAGGAGCTTAGCAAACCTTCGGCTAATCTTTTCAACATATCGCTACAGACTGGCATGGTGCCAGATAAGTGGAAAATAGCAAATGTGATACCTATTTTCAAAGCAGGTGACAGGTCCTTAGCTTCGAACTATAGACCAATAAGCCTAACCTCCATAGTGGGAAAATTTATGGAGTCAATAATTGCCGAGGCAGTTCGTAGCCACCTTGAAAAGCATAAATTAATCAACGAATCTCAGGGGGCGTTCCTGCCTTACGAATTTATTAACTTTTTTCACTAAGGTATTTGAGGAGGTAGATCATGGTAATGAATATGATATTGTGTATATGGACTTCAGTAAGGCTTTTGACAGGGTCCCACATCAGAGACTATTGAGGAAAATTAAGGCACATGGAATAGGAGAATTTTTTTCCTGGATAGAGGCATGGTTGACAAATAGGCAGCAGAGAGTTTGCATAAATGGGGAGAAATCAGAGTGGGGAAGCGTCACGAGCGGTGTTCCACAGGGGTCAGTGTTGGGCCCCCTGCTGTTCACAATCTACATAAACGACATAGATGAGGGCATAAAGAGCGACATCAGCAAGTTTGCCGATGACACCAAAATAGGCCGTCGAATTCATTCTGACGAGGACATTAGAGCACTCCAGGAAGATTTGAACAGACTGATGCAGTGGTCGGAGAAGTGGCAGATGCAGTTTAATATAGACAAATGCAAAGTTCTAAATGTTGGACAGGACAATAACCATGCCACATATAAACTAAATAATGTAGATCTTAATATTACGGATTGCGAAAAAGATTTAGGAGTTCTGGTTAGCAGTAATCTGAAACCAAGACAACAGTGCATAAGTGTTCGCAATAAAGCTAATAGAATCCTTGGCTTCATATCAAGAAGCATAAATAATAGGAGTCCTCAGGTTGTTCTTCAACTCTATACATCCTTGGTTAGGCCTCATTTAGATTATGCTGCACAGTTTTGGTCACCGTATTACAGAATGGATATAAATGCTCTGGAAAATGTACAAAGGAGGATGACAAAGTTGATCCCATGTATCAGAAACCTTCCCTATGAGGATAGACTAAGGGTTCTGAATCTGCACTCTCTAGAAAGACGTAGAATTAGGGGGGATATGATTGAGGTGTATAGATGGAAGACAGGAATAAATAAAGGGGATGCAAATAGTGTGCTGAAAATATCTAGCCTAGACAGGACTCGCAGCAATGGTTTTAAGTTGGAAAAATTCAGATTCAGGAAGGATATAGGAAAGTACTGGTTTGGTAATAGAGTTGTGGATGAGTGGAACAAACTCCCAAGTACAGTTATAGAGGCCAGAACGTTGTGTAGCTTTAAAAATAGGTTGGATAAATACATGAGTGGATGTGGGTGGGTGTGAGTTGGACCTGATAGCTTATGCTACCAGGTCAGTTGCCGTGTTCCTCCCTTAAGTCAATGTGACCTGACCTGACTAGGTTGGGTGCATTGGCTTAAGCCGGTAGGAGACTTGGACCTGCCTCGCATGGGCCAGTAGGCCTGCTGCAGTGTTCCTTCGTTCTTATGTTCTTATAACAAGAAAGGATAAGGAAAAAATGGCGACTAGAAGTCAGGAGCATAATTTTAGCGAGGAGAGTGAAAATGAAGGAGAGGGAGGCATCGGCAGGTAGGCAGCGTGGGGAAGGTGACGTGTGATGAGTTAGCAACATGAGCAAGGTAAACACACAACATGATAAGTATATACAAGAAAATATCAAGTAAATGAAGGAAGAGACAATACAAGAGACAGATGGTACAAACCTTGGTAATAAATACCGACAAGTTGGTTTAGAAAGACATATATAATGTCTTTCTACCTCTGTATGTTAGAAGTGATCAAGGTCCCAGGACCGAAGCGTTTTCTAATAAATATGTCATAGTGTTTGCTTACGTGTCTTTCTAAACCAACAAGAGACAGAGCCAAATCTGACAGACAAGGCCAAAGAGAGAGGCGAAAACACCGAGAAATTTAATGAGCTGAGACAATAAATTGAAAGGGTGAAAAAAGAGAACATTAAAACTGCCACGGCAATAGGAGAGAAAAAAAACTAGTAAGAAAATATACGTTTACTCAACAGGTAAAGACATTGTGGGGAGGGAGGATAAGCTGGATAAAAAAAATGTTAGCGGTAGAAACTGGGGAGAGGAAGCCAGCATTACAAAATGATTCCAAGAGAATTATAGAGATGCCAAGGAAATTCACCGCAATAGGGGAAATGTAAAGCAACCAGGAGAAAACAGAACAAGAGTGAGGTGATGGAGAAGCTGAATATGCCAGGAGCAGTGGGTTTGGAGTGAGCATTTTTAAGAACTAGAGCCTGTGAAGAGGGTAAGATGAAGCCACTTCAAATTCAGGGAGAGTGTGTCCCCGAGGGAATTATTATTATTATTATTAAAGATTAGCCGGTATTCTCCCGGCCCGGGCCTTTTCCAAGTGGTGGCCCGGCCTTGGCTCCCTCTAGGGAGTGTCTGAGACCTAAGTCTCCCATGGGAGAGGCACAAGTACCTCCTCATCTTTGGGACCAACTGTCCCCAGGCCTAGTCACAAGCTAGGCCTCTCTGGTCTGCCATCCCCGCCCCAAGGGGGCTAATGGAAATGACAGTCTTATGAGCTAAAGGCTCGGGCTCAGGCACCTACCCTACCCTAGAAGGGTTAGGCATGGTGTCGATCCCCGAGGGAATCCTGCAGGTAAAATAATGTTTATGTCAAACTTACAAGTAACATGCAGCTGTACTACAGTATGCAAGGAAAGTGTTTTGTTGCCGTTGTTGTAATTATTATTATTATTATTATTATTATTATTATTATTATTATTATTATTATTATTATTATTATTATTATTAAATTTTTAAAACATCGACCGTCTCCCACCAAGGTAGAGTAACCCCTCCCACCCCCCAAAAAAAGAAACACTTTCACCGTCATTCATTTAATCACTTTTGCTAGAAGTGTGCTGACATCACAGCTCAGATGACCCTCTGAACCTGTACTTCCCACCTCTAGCACACAAGTCCGGCTACCTTCCCTGATTACCTTCATAAATGTTACCTTGCTCACAAACCAACAACACATCACATTATAAAAACCAGTTGCCTCTACTCTTGTCTAATATGCTCACGCAAGACTGTTGGATGTTCAAGCCTCTAGAACTCAAAACTTCTCTTATCCCTTCTCTCCAACCCTTCTTTGGACGACCCCTACCCTGACTTCCCTGTACCTCAGATTTACTGTATATGCCCTCCTAGCCATCATATTTTGCTCCATTCTCTCTGTCTATACTACTTCAAAAACCCTTTCTTCCACTCACTGAATAATCTAAAAGCTACGAATTCTCTGCGTAACATTTACACCACACATTGTCCTCATACATGTCACCAACACTGCTTCCAATTTCCTCCTCACTGCAACGTTTAAAAACCATGCTATGTAAAAAGACACTTATATACAGTTCAGTACGTTTATTAAAAGAAAGGTTTCACTACGAGTGGACTGATTCATCAGTCCACTCGTGGAGAAATGTTTTCCTTAATAAATGACCTGAACTACACGTGACTTTTTTTCACGACTTGACGGTATCATTTACTTTCCAAGCCCATACTTCACGCCCATACAACAGTGATGGTACCATTATACTTGGTACATTTCCTTCTCTGCCTCCATGGATTAGGTTCTTTGTTTCCTCAAATGCCTCACTGCACCTCCCACTTTTTTCCTCTCGTCAGTTCTATAGTTCACCTCATCTTTCACTGACCCATCTGCTGACATCCATTCCCAAATATCGAAACACATTCACTTCCTACAATACTCCCTACCTCCAATCTGATACCCAACCTTTCATTGCCTAAAGTTTTGTTACTCTCATTAACTTGCTCTTTCATATGTTCACTTTTAATTTCCTTCTTGTACATACCATCTGGGATGGTATGCAGCTTCTCTTCAGAAACTCTCAAAGGAACAGTGTCATTGGCAAAAAGCAATTAACACAACTCTCATTTTGCATTAGATTTATTATCCTTTAATCCCACACCTCTCCCCGACACCCTAGTATTCACTTCTGTTACAACACCATCTATAAATACGTTAAACCATGGTAACCTCTCACATTCCTGTCTAAGGCTTACTTTTATTGGAAAAGAAGCCCCCCTTCTTCCTTACACACCCTAGCCTGAGCCTGGCTATCCACATAAATACACTTCACTTCTATTAATAACCTACGACCTATTCCATATATTTGCAACATCTGCCACATTACTCCTTTATTCACCCTTTCATATGCCTTTTCTAAATCCATAAATTGAATAAAACGTTCCTTACCTGCATCTAAGAATTGTTCAGCTATATACTTCAATGTAAACACCCGATCTACACATCCCGTACCCTTCCTAAAACCTCCTTGCTTCTCAGCAGTCCTACTCTCTGTCTTACCCTTAATTCTTTCAATAATAACTCTTACTATACACTTTACCCGGTATACTCAACAGGATTATTACCCTACAAATTCTTACATTCTCTTGTATCCCAGTTTCCTTTACAGCACACTCTGTTAATCCTTAGGAACCTTTCTCCACTTCCATGCAATAACCAATAAATGCATCAACTACTACAACACTATACCTCGGCTGCTTTAAACATTTTTTTCTTGATATCATCTATTACAGCTGCTTTGCCCCCTTTCATTCTACCCACTGCCTCACGCACCTTTCACACAAGCATGTGACTCATCCTCACTCCTACAAGATGGAATATCTCCCTGCTGAGTAAATGAAACTAGTGCCTTCCTCTCTTCGTCAATATTTAACTCCTCTAAATATTCTCTCCATTCTTCCCATTACCTAAACTTCCACATCTAATCACTCCTCTCTTTTATTTTTAACTATTAAATCCATTGGTTCTCTATGCTCCCTCAATTTATTGTTCTCCAAAACATTTTTTACCAGCAAAATTTGCTGATAAAACCTTGCTCACTCATTAACTCTTCTTTTGCGCACTCTCATCAATTTTTTAACCTCCTTTTAATCTCCATATACTCTGCCCTCTGTATATCACTTCTACATTGTAAAAACATCTCATATACTTTTTCAACCTTACCATCTTCTTTACCATGTATGTCAGGCCTATACTGGAGTATGCAACACCAGTTTCAAACTCACACCTAGCCAAGCACGTAAGAAAATTAGAGAAAGTGCAAAGGTTTGCAACAAGACTAGTCTCGGAACTAAGGGGCATGTCCTACGAGGAGAGGTTAAGGGAAATCGACCTGACGAAACTGGAGGAGAGGAGAGATAGGGGGGATACAACGACATAAATACTGAGGAATGGCCAAGGTGGACAGGGACAGGATGTTCCAGAGATGGGACATAGCAACAAGGAGTCACAATTGGAAGTAGAAGACTCAGATGAATCACAGGGATGTTAAGGAGTATTTCTTTAGTCACAGAGTTGTCAGAAAGTGGAACAATCTGGGAAGTGATGTAGTGGAGGCAGGATCCATACATAACTTTAAGAAGATGTATGATAAAGCTCATGAAGCAGGAAGAGTGACCTAGTGAAGAGGCGGGGCTAGGAGCTGTGACTCGATCTCTGCAACCACAACTAGGTGAGTCCACACACATACACACACACACACACACACACACACACACACACACACACACACACACACACACATACACATACACACACACACACACACACACACACACACAAACACACACACTCCCACACACACACACACGCACACACCCACACACACACACACATATATATATATATATATATATATATATATATATATATATATATATATATATATATATATATATATATATATATATATATATATATATATAACAACTGCACTGGCCGAGCCTCGAAACCTCGATCTCTAGGATGCCACTGGGTAGCTTGTTAAAAACTCGAGACGTCCTAATCCACTTGACCACCAATCTCACATTCACCAGGCGTCTAGCAGCACTTGACGTCACTCCTATTGCAGAGAAATACGTGGTTGTGGCACTCTCAAGAACTAATTTAATTTTTCACTCGTTTGGAATGCCAGTTACATAAGAAGTTTACATATTAATGCATCCACGAGGCTCGGCCAGTGCAGTTATTTGCTTAAAAACCACTTGTCCGTGGGCCAAAATGACATGGGTTCGAGTCCTCGGCTAGTCACAGTGCCGTTATTGATTAAATACCACTCGTTCGTGGTTACAATAATATATATAATGCTCGTGGAGGCTAGTACACTGAACGGGGAGTAGAATGAAATTAGCTCAGAGGCACCCACCCCACCGTATGTCCTCGGATCACGGTAAAACACCTAGCTCAGCTGGGTGCATGATTCTTATATGATTTGGTGGTCCTCTGGGTTAGAGCATCATGTGATTTTCGCTCACCAGGAGGCGGGCCAAAACGATGTGGGTTCGAGTCCTCGGCTAGTCGCTATGTTGTTATTGATATATAAGAACATAAGAAGGAACACTGCAACAGGCCTACTGGCCTATGCGAGGAAGGTCCAATTCTCCCACCGGCTTAAGCCAATGCCTTGACCTAGTGAGGTCAGACACGTCACTTAAGGAGGAGCACGGCATCCGACCTAGTAGCACAAGCTAGTCAGGTCCAACTCACACCCACTCATGTATTTATCCAAACCATTTTTAAAACTACACGTCTTAGCGTCTATGACGGTACTTGGGAGTTTGTTCCACTCATCCACAACTCTATTACCAAACCAATTATATATATATATATATATATATATATATATATATATATATATATATATATATATATATATATATAAATGTGTTTAGTACCAGGTACTGAGTAGAGGTTTAAAATTAAGACACAGATTACATATTCATTATAAATTAAAAAAACATAATTGACTAGCTGGTAAACGTCGGATGGTAGTTCATAAAATTATATTATAAACCAATACCAGTTGTATAAAATTATATTATAAACCAATACCAGTTGTATGAAGATAAGAGTTTCAACGACTTTCATCTCTAAGAAAAAAAAATGTTATTACTACGAGACTGCTAGCAAACCTGCCACCTACTGTAGCAAGTGGTGAATATAGAACTGCTAGCTGGCTGGTTGATGAGGTTTAAAGCCTATCGACTTCAATAAGGTCATTAAGGATGCATTTTACCTCTATATCACCAGTCAAGGATACCCTAATCTCTAAAATAAGGAATAAAAAACTCTCAGCGACTATACAGCGAGAGATACACATTCTCTAAATGCAATGAGATCACACACACAAAAAATCTTAATATGCGAATAAACTATAGTGAATGATAATACAATTACAAGCCCTTTCGTAATCTTTAAATCACATTCTCAATAATATTCCAGCTATTCTTTGAAAAACTGGCTGAGAGAATGTTATAACCGTTCACTGACGCTAAATTGCACCTCTCGATATATATAATCGTGTTTGCAAGTCTCAGCTCCATGTTTCAAGAACTACTGGCCAAGGCTGTGTAAGTGGTGTCCTACATTAGCCTGTCTTCAGCATGCGAGTCTTCCCTGATGGTTTAAGAGGTGCCTGAGTTTCTCTGTCTCCTAATATCACGTTTATTTTTCCCCTATAATCTATCTTGTCCATAATTACTATCGCATTTGCTTTGTCTGTTTTCGTAAGGTGAAGTAGAGGATCTTTCTTTACTTCGTGGAATAATTTAACAATTGTGAGCTTTGCTCAGACCTCTGCAACACAACTGTCCTCAAAGATTTGTTAAGTTATACCATGAATTAAGAAAAGATCCTGGACTTCACCTTACGAAAGCAGATAAAGCAAATGTAATAGTAATTATGGACAAGGTAGATTACAGAGGAAAAATAACATATTATTAGAAAACAGGGGAATTGACGTACCCCTCAAATCGACGGCTAGCCTAACTGTCCTGTTCTCAGAATTATTTACCTAAATGATCAACAACTGAAGCCGTGAGCTGTTTGGTCGTCTTAACCATGTGCTGAAACTACTATCTCATACACAAATATTGATACACTACACCCGGCTGTATACTCTCAGCACTTCAATGTTTTAACTCTACTCTATCAATATTAGTGCGCGAGATCCAAGTTAGAATGAGATACAGTGGACCGAGTATGTATGGATGTGTCCTATAGTGGACTGAGTATGTCTGGGTGTGTTATAATGGACTGAGTATGTCTGGGTGTGTGTTATAGTGGACTGAGTATGTCTGGGTGTGTTATAGTGGACTGAGTATGTCTGGGTGTGTGTTATAGTGGACTGAGTATGTCTGGGTGTGTGTTATAGTGGACTGAGTATGTCTGGGAGTGTGTTATGGTGGAGTGAGTATGTCTGGGTGTGTGTTATAGTGGAGTGAATATGTCTGGGTGTGTGTTATAGTGGACTGAGTATGTCTGGGTGTGTTATAGTGGACTGAGTATGTCTGGGTGTGTGTTATAGTGGACTGAGTATGTCTGGGTGTGTGTTATAGTGGACTGAGTATGTCTGGGTGTGTGTTATAGTGGGCTGGGTATGTCTGGGTGTGTGTTATAGTGGACTGAGTATGTCTGGGTGTGTGTTATGGTGGAGTGAGTATGTCTGGGTGTATGTTATAGTGGACTGAGTATGCCTGGGTGTGTGTTATAGTGGACTGAGTATGTCTGGGTGTATGTTACAGTGGACTGAGTATTTCTGAGTGTGTGTTATAGTGGACTGAGTATGTCTGGGTGTGTGTTATAGTGGACTGAGTATGTCTGGGTGTGTGTTATAGTGGACTGAGTATGTCTGGGTGTGTGTTATAGTGGGCTGGGTATGTCTGGGTGTGTGTTATAGTGGACTGAGTATGTCCGGGTGTGTGTTATAGTGGACTATGTCTGGGTGTATGTTATAGTGGACTGAGTATGCCTGGGTGTGTGTTATAGTGGACTGAGTATGTCTGGGTGTATGTTATAGTGGACTATGTCTGGGTGTATGTTATAGTGGACTGAGTATGCCTGGGTGTGTGTTATAGTGGACTGAGTATGTCTGGGTGTATGTTATAGTGGACTGAGTATGTCTGGGTGTATGTTATAGTGGACTGAGTATGTCTGGGTGTGTGTTATAGTGGACTGAGTATGTCTGGGTGTGTGTTATAGTGGACTGAGTATGTCTGGGTGTATGTTATAGTGGACTGAGTATGTCTGGGTGTGTGTTATAGTGAACTTAGTATGACTGGGTGTGTGTTATAGTGGACTGAGTATGTCTGGGTGTATGTTATAGTGGACTGAGCATGTCTGGGTGTGTGTTATAGTGGACTGAGTATGTCTGGGTGTGTGTTATAGTGGACTGAGTATGTCTGGGTGTGTTATAGTGGACTGAGTATGTCTGGGTGTGTGTTATAGTGGACTGAGTATGTCTGGGTGTGTGTTATAGTGGACTGAGTACTCACCTATTTGTACTCACCTATTTGTGGTTGCAGGGGTCGAGTCCTAGCTCCTGGCCCCGCCTCTTCACCGGTTGCTACTAGACCCTCTCTCTCCCCGCTCCATGAGCTTTATCAAACCTCGTCTTAAAACTGTGTATGGTTCCTGCCTCCACTACGTCATTTTCTAGGCTATTCCACTGCCTTACAACTCTATGACTGAAGAAATACTTCCTACTATCTCTCTGACTCATTTGTGTCTTCAACTTCCAATTGTGGCCTCTTGTTTCTGTGTCCCCTCCCTGGAACATCCTGTCCTTGTCCACCTTGTCTATTCCACGCAGTATTTTATATGTCGTTATCATGTCTCCCCTGACCCTCCTGTCCTCCAGTGTCGTCAGGCCGATTTCCCTTAATCTTTCTTCATAGGACATTCCCCTTAGCTCTGGAACTAACCTTGTTGCAAACCTTTGTACTTTCTCTAGTTTCTTGACGTGCTTTATCAAGTGCGGGTTCCAAACAGGTGCTGCATACTCCAGTATGGGCCTGACATACACGGTGTACAGTGTCTTGAATGATTCCTTACTAAGGTGTCGGAATGCTGTTCTCAGGTTTGCCAGGCGCCCATATGCTGCAGCAGTTATCTGATTGATGTGTGCTTCCGGAGACATGCTCGGTGTTATACTCACCCCAAGATCTTTCTCCTTGAGTGAGGTTTGCAGTCTTTGGCCACCTAGCCTATACTCTGTCTGTGGTCTTCTGTGCCCTTCCCCTATCTTCATGACTTTGCATTTGGCAGGATTAAATTCGAGAAGCCATTTGCTGGACCAGGTGTCCAGTCTGTCCAGGTCTCTTTGAAGTCCTGCCTGGTCCTCATCAGATTTAATTCTCCTCATTAACTTCACATCATCTGCAAACAGGGACACTTCTGAGTCTAACCCTTCCGTCATGTCGTTCACATATACCAAAAATAGCACTGGTCCTAGGACCGACCCCTGTGGGACCCCGCTCGTCACAGGTGCCCACTGTGATACATCATTACGTACCATGACTCGTTGTTGCCTCCCTGTCAGGTATTCTCTGATCCATTGCAGTGCTCTTCCTGTTATATGCGCCTGATGCTCTAGCTTCTGCACTAATCTCTTGTGAGGAACTGTGTCAAAGGCCTTCTTGCAGTCCAAGAAGATGCAATCAACCCACCCCTCTCTCTCTTGTCTTACTTCTGTTATTTTATCGTAAAACTCCAGAAGGTTTGTGACACAGGATTTGCCTTCCGTGAATCCGTGCTGGTTGGCATTTATACTCCTGTTCCGTTCCAGGTGCTCCACCACTCTCCTCCTGATAATCTTCTCCATAATTTTGCATACTATACACGTCAATGACACAGGTCTATAGTTTAGTGCCTCTTTTCTGTCTCCTTTTTTGAAAATGGGAACTACATTTGCCGTCTTCCATACCTCAGGTAGTTGCCCAGTTTCCAGGGATGTGTTGAAGATTGTGGTAAGTGGTATGCACAACATATCTGCTCCCTCTCTAAGGACCCATGGAGAGATGTTGTCCGGTCCCATTGCCTTTGAGGTATCGATGTCCCTTAGCAGTTTCTTCACCTCCTCCTCATCTGTATGTATGTCGTCCAACACTTGTTGGTGTATTCCTTGTTGGTGTCCCCATCTGGTCTGTCCCCCCAGAGTCCTTCCTGTCTCTACTGTAAATACTTCCTTAAATCTCGTGCTGAGCTCCTCACATACCTCTTGATCGTTTCTTGTGAGTTCTCCACCTTCTTTCCTCAGCCTTATCACCTGGTCCTTGACTGTTGTCTTCCTCCTAATGTGGCTATACAGCAGTTTCGGGTCAGATTTGACTTTCGATGCTATGTCGTTTTCATACTGTCGCTGGGCCTCCCTCCTTATCTGCGCATACTCGTTTCTGGCTCTTCTACTAATCTCCTTGTTTTCCTGGGTCCTATGCCTCCTGTACCTTTTCCATTCTCTGTTGCACTTAGTTTTTGCCTCCCTACACCTTCGGGTAAACCAAGGACTCGTTTTGGTCTTCCTATTATTTCTGTTTCCCTTGGGAACAAAACTTTCCTCTGCCTCCTTGCACTTTGAACATTAAAATGGTATAAAATACCGACAGGTTGTTAGGTAAGACACATATGCAACAGTTAGGTATCTTTATTATGAAACGTTTCGCCTACACAGTAGGCTTCTTCAGTCAAGTACAGAAAAGTTGATAGAAGCAGAAGATACTTGAAGACGATGTAATCAGTCCATCACCCTTAAAGTTTTGAGGTGGTCAGTCCCTCAGTCTGGAGAAGAGCATTGTTCCATAGTATGAAACAATATGGAGATGAAGTGACAGAATGGAGCTTTTTATAGCGCCAAGAGGTGAGATGTAGGCCACTAGGAGAGGTAAGAACTCAGATGTTGAAAGGTCAGGTCCCTCTCAAATCCAGCCGCTCTCACTAGTGGAAGTTGTCGAAGTTGATTGCAATCAACTTCGACAACTTCCACTAGTGAGAGCGGCTGGATTTGAGAGGGACCTGACCTTTCAACATCTGAGTTCTTACCTCTCCTAGTGGCCTACATCTCACCTCTTGGCGCTATAAAAAGCTCCATTCTGTCACTTCATCTCCATATTGTTTCATACTATGGAACAATGCTCTTCTCCAGACTGAGGGACTGACCACCTCAAAACTTTAAGGGTGATGGACTGATTACATCGTCTTCAAGTATCTTCTGCTTCTATCAACTTTTCTGTACTTGACTGAAGAAGCCTACTGTGTAGGCGAAACGTTTCATAATAAAGATACCTAACTGTTGCATATGTGTCTTACCTAACTCCTTGCACTTTGTTGCCACATATTCCATCATCTCGTTTACTGATTTTCCTACCATTTCTCTGTCCCACTGAACCTCCTGCAGGAAGTTTCTCATACCTGTGTAGTCCCCCCTTTTATAGTTTGGCCTGTCCCCTTCAGTTCCTGTTACCTTCTCCACTTGTAACTCTACTATATAGTCAAAACTCAGAACCACATGATCGCTAGCTCCAAGGGGCCTCTCGTAAGTGATGTCCTCGATGTCTGAACTGCTCAGGGTGAACACAAGATCCAGTCTTGCTGGCTCATCCTCCCCTCTCTCTCTGGTTGTGTCCCTGACATGTTGATGAATGAGGTTTTCAAGTACCACATCCATCATCCATCATGTCTGGGAGTGTGTTATGGTGGAGTGAGTATGTCTGGGTGTGTGTTACAGTGGAGTGAATATGTCTGGGTGTGTGTTATAGTGGACTGAGTATGTCTGGGTGTATGTTACAGTGGACTGAGTATTTCTGGGTGTGTGTTATAGTGGACTGAGTATGTCTGGGTGTGTGTTATAGTGGACTGAGTATGTCTGGGTGTGTGTTATAGTGGACTGAGTTTGCCTGGGTGTGTGTTATAGTGGACTGAGTATGTCTGGGTGTGTGTTATAGTGGACTGAGTATGTCTGGGTGTGTGTTATAGTGGACTGAGTATGTCTGGGTGTGTGTTATAGTGGACTGAGTATGTCTGGGTGTGTGTTATAGTGGACTGAGTATGTCTGGGTGTGTGTTATTGTGGGCTGGGTATGTCTGGGTGTGTGTTATAGTGGACTGAGTATGTCTGGGTGTGTGTTATGGTGGAGTGAGTATGTCTGGGTGTATGTTATAGTGGACTGAGTATGCCTGGGTGTGTGTTATAGTGGACTGAGTATGTCTGGGTGTGTGTCATAGTGGACTGAGTATGTCTGGGTGTGTGTTATAGTGGACTGAGTATGTCTAGGTGTGTGTTATAGTGGACTGAGTATGTCTGGGTGTGTGTTATAGTGGACTGAGTATGTCTGGGTGTGTGTTATAGTGGGCTGGGTATGTCTGGGTGTGTGTTATAGTGGACTGAGTATGTCTGGGTGTGTGTTATGGTGGAGTGAGTATGTCTGGGTGTATGTTATAGTGGACTGAGTATGCCTGGGTGTGTGTTATAGTGGACTGAGTATGTCTGGGTGTGTGTCACAGTGGACTGAGTATGTCTGGGTGTGTGTTATAGTGGACTGAGTATGCCTGGGTGTGTGTTATAGTGGACTGAGTATGTCTGGGTGTGTGTTATAGTGGACTGAGTATGTCTGGGTGTGTGTTATAGTGGACTGACCATGTCTGGGTGTGTGTTATAGTGGACTGACCATGTCTGGGTGTATGTTATAGTGGACTGAGTATGTCTGGGTGTGTGTTATAGTGGACTGAGTATGTCTGGGTGTGTGTTATAGTGGACAGAGTATGTCTTGGTGTATGTTATAGTGGACTATGTTTGGGTGTGTCTGTTATAGTGGACTGTGTGCTGGACTTTGTCTGTGTGTGTGTGTGTTATAGTGGACTGTGTTCTATAAAAGACTATGTCTAAGTATATTCCAGTGGACTGGGTGTGTCTGAGTGCGTTATGGAAGACTGAGTATGTCTGGGTGAGTCTTAATTTATTGGTTGTTTGTTTTAGAAAACAGCATATTAGGGGTATTATAGTGGACTGTGTGTATCTGGGTGTATTATGGAGGACTGAGTGTGTCTGGGCGGTGTGTTGTGAAGGACTGAGTGTGTCTGGGCGGTGTGTTGTGAAGGACTGAGTGTCTGGGTGGTGTGTTGTGAAGGACTGAGTGTGTCTGGGTGGTGTGTTATGCAGGACTGAGTGTGTCTGGGTGGTGTGTTATGCAGGACTGGGCGTCAGTGATCACTCAGGGAAGGGCGTCTACCCAATCTGCGTAGCGTCATGCAGACAATAAGGATTCGTTAAGGCTCTTAAGGATGGTATATATATAGCACGAGATAGAGAGTATAAATGTTATGTTATCGTGGTGGCGTGTCAAAGGTTCGTGTTACCTTCCTCTGCTGGTGTTTCGTGTTAGTATTTTAATGTGCTTAGCTAGTGCTGGTCACAGGGGTTGAGCTCCGGCTCTTGGCTTCGCCTCTTAACTTCATACGACTGATTACACTAGTTTCGTGCCTTGTCATCACTGTCGTATTCATCCATAAAACTGTGTACATTAGCTTCTACCACCTCATCTAATTCATTCCACTTCGTATCCCCCGTGACAACAGTGCGTGATTATCTTCTACTTGTGATTTCTTAACACATGAGGCCAGTCCTGGACCCATTATGTGCTTCTGTATTATTCTGACTACTATCACCAGGATGGGTGAGGTCTGCATAATAAACCTATCAAATATCTACCTTGTTGAATAGCTTTACTATGTGCAGCCCTAACTTATCCTGTTGATGATTAAGACATATGTGCACCAGTTGGGTATCTTTGTTGTTGAAACGTTTCGCCTACACAGTGGCTTTTTCATTCAAATAGAGGCAACAAGTGTCGTAGTGAAATGAAGATGTAATCAGTTTATCAACCTTGGAGAAATGGTATTTGAAATGGTGAGTCCCTCAGCCTGGAGCAGACTTCAGTTTCATGGTCTGTAACGGTATGAAGCTGAAGCATCAGAATACTGATTAAGAAACATCTGCAACTGTGCTATTTTATACCATTTTCAACATAACTAACTTGCTATTGACCTCTGAATGTTAAACAGTGTTGTCAGCATAATTCAACATCAGTTACCCGTGATGTCACGAACTTTAAATACATTTATTATTATTATTATCATCATCACCAGTAATAGTCGTAGTACATTCATGGAGATAGAGTGCGTTAAACTCATAAGGGTCATATAAAAGTCTAAGGAAATGAGAGACAATGAGGGTCGATTCAGGTAAGGGATGTCACATCTAATTTCTATTAAAAGGAGTACCTGTCCAGTGTTAAGCAAGTTCTCTTGAGGGGACCAGGAGCTGTACCACACACACACAAACACACACACAAACACACACACACACACACACACACACACACACACACACACACACACACACACACACACACACACACACACACACACACACACACACACACCAGGAGCTCGGACTCGACCCCTGCAACCTCAACTAGGTGAGTACACACACAGAGGTGTGGGGCAACACTAGTCAACATGACAGGTGTGGGACAGCAATACAGTCAACATGACAGGTGTGGAGCAGCAATAGTCAACATGACAGGTGTGGGACAGCAATACAGTCAACATGACAGGCATGAGGCAGCAATACAGTCAACATGACAGGCATGAGGCAGCAATACAGTCAACATGACAGGCATGAGGCAGCAATACAGTCAACATGACAGGCATGAGGCAGCAATACAGTCAACATGACAGGCATGAGGCAGCAATACAGTCAACATGACAGGCATGAGGCAGCAATACAGTCAACATGACAGGCATGAGGCAGCAATACAGTCAACATGACAGGTGTGGAGCAGCAATAGTCAACATGACAGGTGTGGGACAGCAATACAGTCAACATGACAGGCATGAGGCAGCAATACAGTCAACATGACAGGCATGAGGCAGCAATACAGTCAACATGACAGGCATGAGGCAGCAATACAGTCAACATGACAGGCATGAGGCAGCAATACAGTCAACATGACAGGCATGAGGCAGCAATACAGTCAACATGACAGGCATGAGGCAGCAATACAGTCAACATGACAGGCATGAGGCAGCAATACAGTCAACATGACAGGTGTGGAGCAGCAATAGTCAACATGACAGGTGTGGGACAGCAATACAGTCAACATGACAGGCATGAGGCAGCAATACAGTCAACATGACAGGCATGAGGCAGCAATACAGTCAACATGACAGGTGTGGGTGGCACTATATTCAACATGACAGGTTTGGGGCAGCATTACAGTCAACATGAGAGGTGTTGGGTAGCACTATAGTCAACATGACAGGTGTGGGGTGGCGCTACAGTCAACATGACAGGTGTGGGGAAGCACTATATTTAACATGACAGGAGTGTGGCAGCACTACAGCCAACATGACAGGTGTGGGGCAGCACTACATTCAACATGACAAATGTGGGGTAGCACTATAGTCAACATGACAGGTGTGGGGCAACACTACAGTCAACATGACAGGTGTGGGGTAGCACTATAGTCAACATGACAGGTATGGGGCAGCACTAGTCAACGTGACAGGTGTGGGGCAGCACTATAGTCAACATGACAGGTGTGGGGCAGCACTACAGTCAACATGACAGGTGTGGGGCAGCACTATAGTCAACATGACAAGTGTGAGGCAGCACTATATTCAACATGACAGGTGTGTGGCAGCGCTATAGTCAACATCACAGGTGTGGGGTGGCACAACAGTCAACATGACAAGTGTGGGGCAGCACTATATTTAACATGACAGGTGTGGGGCAGCACTACAGCCAACATGACAGGTGTGGGCAGCACTACATTCAACATGACAGGTGTGGGGTAGCACTACAGTCAACATGACAGGTGTGGGGTAGCACTATAGTCAACATGACAGGTATGGGACAGCACTAGTCAACGTGATAGGTGTGGGGCAGCACTATATTCAACATGACAGTTGTGGGGTAGCACTACAGTCAACATGACAGGTGTGGGGCAGCACTATAGTCAACACGACAGGTGTGGGGCAGCACTATATTGAACATGACAGGTGTGTGGTAGCACTATAGACAACATGACAGGTGTGGGGCAGCACTATAGTCAACATGACACGTGTGGGGCAGCATTAGTCAACATGACAGGTGTGGGGCAGCATTATAGTCAACACGACAGGTGTGGGGCAGCATTATAGTCAACATGACAGGTGTGGGGAAGCATTATAGTCAACATGACACGTGTGGGACAGCATTATAGTCAACATGACAGGTGTGGGGCAGCACTATAGTCAACATGACAGGTGTGGGGCAGCATTATAGTCAACATGACAGGTGTGGGGCAGCACTATAGTCAACACGACAGGTGTGGGGCAGCATTATAGTCAACATGACAGGTGTGGGGCAGCATTATAGTCAACATGACAGGTGTGGGCAGCATTATAGTCAACATGACAGGTGTGGGGCAGCATTATAATCAACATGACAGGTGTGGGGCAGCATTATAGTCAACATGACAGGTGTGGGGCAGCACTATGGTCAACATGACAGGTGTGATGCAGCATTATAGTTAATATGACAGGTGTGGGGCAGCATTATAGTCAACATGACAGGTGTTGGGCAGCATTATAGTCAACATGACAGGTGTGGGGCAGCATTATAGTCAACATGACAGGTGTGGGGCAGCATTATAGTCAACATGACAGGTGTGGGGCAGCATTATAGTCAACATGACAGGTGTGGGGCAGCATTATAGTCAACATGACAGTTGTGGGGCAGCACTACGTGTCAAGAGAGCGTAAAGTCTGGAATGAATTCTTTGCAGAAAGATTCGCCGGGAAGCTGACGGTGTTTTTAGGTCGAGTGTTAAGAAAGGCGCTAATTAGTAAGACGGAAAAAGATGAAGGAGGAGGAGGAGAACGAGGAGGAGGGGGAGGAGGAGGAGGAGAAGGAGGATGAGGAGGATGAGGAGGAGGAGGAGGAAGAGGAGGATGAGGAGGAGGAGGAGGAGGAGGAGGGGGAAGAGGAGGAGGAGGAGGAGGAGGAAGAGCAGGAGGAGGAGGAGGAGGAGGAGGAGGAGGAGGAGGATAAGTACGAGAAGGAGGAAAAGGAGATGGAGTAGGTAGAGAGAGATACGTGTTTAAGTTGAAATCCTGAAGATGTGAGTGTTGACTGTTTGCCTACCTTCTCTAGTCTTGTTTGTACTCTTCTCCCCACCCACTTAATGTACCCACCCCATCACTTACTGTACCCATCCCATCACTTACTGTACCCACCCCATCACTTACTGTACCCATCCCATCACTTACTGTACCCACCCCATCACTTACTGTACCCATCCCATCACTTACTGTACCCATCCCATCACTTACTGTACCCTCCCCATCACTTACTGTACCCACCCCATCACTTACTGTACCCATCCCATCACTTACTGTACCCATCCCATCACTTAATGTACGCATCCCATCACTTACTGTACCCACCCCATCACTTACTGTACCCACTCCATCACTTACTGTAACCACCCCATCACTTACTGTACCCACCCCATCACTTAATGTACCCATTCCATCACTAACTGTACCCACCCCATCACTTTCTGTACCCATCCCATTACTTAATGTACCCATCCCATCACTTACTGTACCCACCCCATCACTTACTGTACCCACCCCATCACTTAATATACCCATCCCATCACTTACTGTACCCACCCCATCACTTACTCTACCCACCCCATCACTTACTGTACCCACCCCATCACTTAATATACCCATTCCATCACTTACTGTACCCACCCCATCACTTACTGTACCCACCCCATCACTTACTGTACCCACCCCATCACTTACTGTACCCACTCCATCACTTACTGTACCCACCCCATCACTTACTGTACCCACTCCATCACTTACTGTACCCACCCCATCACTTACTGTACCCACCCCATCACTTACTGTACCCACCCCATCACTTACTGTACCCACCACGTCACTTACTGTACCCACCACATCACTTACTGTACCCACTCCATCACTTACTGTACCCACCCCATCAATTACTGTACCCACCCCATCACTTACTGTACCCACCCCATCACTTACTGCACCTTCCTCATCATTTACTGTACCCATCCCATCATCCACTGAACTCACCCATCCCCTACTGTACTCACCCCATCACCCACTGTACTCACTCATCCCCCATTGTACCCACCCCATCACCCACTATACCCACCCTATCACTCACTATACCCATTCCATCTCCCACTGCACCCACTCCATCACCTACTGTACCCACCCCATCACCCATTATACCCATTACATCACCCACTCTACCCACCTTAATTAAGACCTTGCTGTTTTCCTGAGTCAACAATTTTATCAGACGCTGGGTATTTGTTACGTTCGTATCTCTGATGATAGTATTATCGTTCTAAACACATCAGGTCAATACCAGCTGGCTAAGGCATCTCACTATTTACTTTTAGCATCACACCAGCTGAAGAATACAGAAGGCACAATAACGGGACTCGAACAATTCACAATTAACCCGAACATAGGGAACTGGTACCTTACTTTCTCATTACACTGTCAAATGCTCCTAACTTTAGAACACTCGTGACCTGACCTGATCGTTATCTCCTCCTCTCCTTTCCTCTTCACATTTCCTATATTTTTATTACCTTTCTTGTCTTCTGCCTAGGTGGGTTCCGTCCTATAGTGGTTTTGTCCAGTAAAGATTCTGTCCTACCCTCGTGAGCCATGAGCTCTCTTGTAATGCTCCTCTGTTCTCTTGTTCTGATTGACTACCTCCACTATTAATTTTACTGCTACTTTTTCTTCGCTAACACTACTCTCTGCCCCTTTTTTCACTACTAGTACTACCTTCCTATTGCCACCTCTATCACTGTTGTACTACCTTTTTTACTACCAATACTACCACTTCCTTCTCCCATTCTACCACTTCCATACACCCCCCCATCCTTCTTGTATATATTCTGACTCCCTTCTCTTCTCGCTTCAGTGTGACTAGTTAATGGTCCAAGTCAGGCTGAAGCGCTGTCGTAAGTTTCAGTCTCTTATGTGCAGGTTATTTATATATCACACCAGCTGGTTAAAGAATCACATCCGCTGGTTGACTGTAATGTAGCGTGACGAATTTATTTGGTCAGCCACACTTTTATCATATACAGGATGTCTGGTCCAACTGTGTGGATAAAGTATCATAACTCACTTTGGCCTGTATTTATCAGTGAGTGACCACAATTATTTCTTCAGACCTCTAAGGTCGTCCAAGTGAGGAGCTAATGTTTCTGGTATCAGTTACTGTCTTTGTTATGTTGTGGAAAACACCTGGAGTGGGTCAGTCAGTGATAGGAAGGTGATGCGTGTGTGGTTTTGATGCTCATGTCAGAAAATTAGTTTGACTGAAATCTAACTTTCCATATTTTGTAACTCATGTAAGGAAGGGGTGCATGTGTTATGTAGGGAAGGGTCTTATATTACGTATATGGATATCACACGTAGCGTATATAACTGGGTTGAAATAAATAATTTTTATGATCTTAAATTACAAAACTTGTAGAAAACAAGCGTAGTATATTTCATGTTGATTGTAACAAAGGTTACATCTACCCTAAGAGCCAGTAATACCAGGCCTCGTGGCATAACTGTTTCTCTCCAGTATATACTATGTGCTACCTTGTTTCCTAGTCCTTAACTTCATCAGCTAAGAAAACTCTTCCCTCTAACAGTACTTGTGCTATTCTGTGAAATATTGCTACAGGATTCCAAATAATTAGTGATAATTACTGGTACGTGTGTGTGGTCCCAGTCAGGTAAACTCGGTCACAGATAAGCTAACGTAATAACCTTCCCTCCAGTTTGCTTCCTTTATGTTTCTACATTATTAACATAGTGTGTGCATCCTCTGGCCTCACCTATATTAACTAAGAGAATAATTTACACTGTTTTACTTCATTAGCTTGATAAATTAGACACACGTGCAACACTTCGGTATCTTTAATGAGGAAACGTTTCGCCATACAGTGGCTTCATCAGATGAAGCAACTGTGTGGCGAAACGTTTCCTCATTAAAGACACCCAAGTGTTGCACATGTGTTTAATTTATCAACTTGTCGGTTCTCTGAACCATTCATCTACATTCCTCTCAGACACAGCAACATCTTGGAATCTTAATACAGGGATTCTTCACTTGCCTAACCTTCAGGCATGACCTACTTCCACATTTGGATTTGTCAAATGTGATGCCACCTACGACTGCTGCACCTCACCTGCCTACAGTATATAAGCCACTTCTTCACACATAAGCTGTATTCTTTTCAAGATTGATGGACATCAACTCAAGGCTGAGGGATTGATTACCTCAAACTCCTCCTGTTCTTCACCATTCTCCTTTGTATGGACTGATGAAGCCACTGTGTGGCGAAACGTTTCCTCATTAAAGATACCTAAGTGTTGCACATGTGTCTAATTTATCAACTTGTCGGTTCACTGAGCCATACATCTACACTTCATTAGCTTATTCTAGGTTAAATTTACATTATGTGCCCATAACAACTATGTATCCTCAAGAAGATTCTAATATTTGTGTACTATGTACACAAAACCTAAATAAAAAAAACTTAACGATGATATATCTTCAACATCTTCGCTCGTCTAAGTTCTTTCAGCGACACACTTTTACCTCTACCTACGAAGCTGCCATAGCTGATGATCCCTTACTGGAATACTTGACGATACCCTCATTGCCCTAAAAGTCTCCCAGCTCAGGCTGATAGATTTCAACACCTTGTAAGAGTCCCTTCCTGTGTGATGGAATATGGCAGGGAAACATAGATAACTTTTGTACATTATTGATATATATATATATATATATATATATATATATATATATATATATATATATATATATCTGGCTGAAGGAGACTCGAACCTACGAACCTTAGGACAAGGTACGCAGTGCTTTACCAATCTACCCACACTGGACCAATACCTTGGCGTGTAGCATGAGCTACACGTTTGATCCAAGGCAGCCAGCTTTCAGGGAGAAGGCTTACAGCTTTTCATCTCATCACCTGCATGCATCAGCCTTACTAGAGATTTGAACAATGCAAGGAATTCGCGAGAGCATGCGAAATATACACAAACACTGATCTCTGGCTGAAGGAGACTCGAACCTACGAACCTTAGGACAAGGTACGCAGTGCTTTACCAATCTACCCACACTGGACCAATACCTTGGCGTGTAGCATGAGCTACACGTTTGATCCAAGGCAGCCAGCCTTGGATCAAAGCTGTAAGCCTTCTCCCTGAAAGCTGGCTGCCTTGGATCAAACGTGTAGCTCATGCTACACGCCAAGGTATTGGTCCAGTGTGGGTAGATTGGTAAAGCACTGCGTACCTTGTCCTAAGGTTCGTAGGTTCGAGTCTCCTTCAGCCAGAGATCAGTGTTTGTGTATATTTCGCATGCTCTCGCGAATTCCTTGCATATATATATATATATATATATATATATATATATATATATATATATATATATATATATATATATATATATATATATATATATATATATATATATATATACAATTACCAATAGACCCATGGCTGTCTTCAAGCAGGCACTGGACAAGCACTTAAAGTCGGTACCTGACCAGCCGGGCTGTGTTTCGTACATTGGATTGTGTGCAGCCAGCAGTAACAGCCTGGTTGATCAGGCCCTTTGTTCTGAGGGTTCGTGGAGATGTGACGGTTGGAGTTAAACACACTTGTTGGATGGGAACACTTATATTAGCAGAGTGTGAAGAGGGGAGCCCAGGCTAGACTGTCCTGTTGCCTGTAGGTCTACTCGTGAAGTGAGGGAGAGGCCGGGAGTGCAGCGCTCACATGCAGCATCACGTGACATCACACAAGCTAGTCAGTGAGCCTAGCAAGGGGTTAACTATGTAAAACATATGAATGGTACTAACTACGATACTCAGATAACATATACATATACAGGGGATCAGCAACTATGCTGACAGCTCGGTCATGTTACATATGTCATCTCGACATACAGTACTATGCTATAGGCAGAACAGGCAGGTTGCTCTGGGTTGATTCTATACAATAGCAAAGACATATGTAACTTAGAACTAATGGGTGGGATCGTAATGGGTGGTATCATAATACATTATGAATTATAAGAACAAATCATAGTATAATAAAGGATAGAATTGATCGATCGATCTGTATTCATGCACTCTACGGATTCTGAGGAAGAATATATATTTACAAAGGGGAAAGTAATTAACAGCAAAGACAAACCAGGCGCGCTCAGGTCATACTGCTAAATTCTCAGAATTCGGAGGGAATGTGAACACAAAAAAAGAAAAATCTGAAAACTGATCAGCTAGTAATAAACACACAGTTGCCAACTTAATTCAACTTGACCATCTAATTATACAGACTATGTACATTTAAACCCAACTCTGCGAGGGTAAGAATTACATATGCAGAATGGTTATCATCTTTGGGAGGATCAAATTCCTTTGCAATGGCTAACACATGCCTTGACTGAGGGAGATATGAACAAGTATCTACAAAAGATACTTGGGGGTTTCTCATTACTTGTCATGCACGCAAAGAATAACGACATTCAGGTTGATCATCTGACTGAGTGTTAGAGGTAGAGGGTACAGAGTCAGGAGGATTGTCAGCATCTGTCACATTAGTCTGAGTAGAAATATCATCCTCAACATCGCATTCTAACTTTATATGATCTAAATGCGATTCTTTATACTGACCAGTACTAATTTCTCTAACCTTATACTTATTGACATTGATATGCTCAACTACTTGATAAGGACCAACAAACTTTTGATCGAGCTTAGGCATAGTGGATGTTTTGTTGAAGTTAGTCAGCATTACTCTCGAACCCACTTTAACTTTGGTTGGCTTAGCACAGCTATAAGTTACTCTTGTAAATTTTGCTGTTGACTTACGAAGTGTCTCACGGATTCTTCTAAAAACACTCTGAGCTAACCTGGTACGAGTTGCTATGAAATCATCAGGGTTGTAATTGGGTTTCGGTGCAGAATATAACAACTCATAAGGCAAAAGCTTGTCTACACCATACAACGCATAATGTGGAGTGTCACCTATCGAAGCATTGTAAGCATAATTTATGGCACATTGAATAGCAGGTATAACTTCATCCCAGGTTTCACTATTGGGATTGATAGTGGCTCTCAAGGCATCACGTACTTATTGATTTGTTCCGCTAACCCATTGCTGGCAGAATGATGAGGAACAATGGTGGATTTAGAGATCTTGTACAAGGTACACAAATTTTCAAGAATCTCATTACAGAATTCACCTCCATTATCTGTTACTAGGGACTTATGGGTGGTATGCCTACAGATTATATGCTCCTTGAAAGCTTTTGCTACCATCTTGGCAGTCTTATCTGCAATAGGAACTAACTCACAATATCTGATGAAATGATCTACCATAACACACCTTGAAGGAAACATTGGAAATTGGTTAACAGATCTATGGCAACTCTTTCCCATGGTTCACTCGTGGTGGGATACACCTGAATAGGATTTGAACCATTGGCATTTCCTTTATGTTGCATACAGACACTACATTTCTTAACATACTCGGAAATATCAGTTGCCATACATGGCCAAAAGTATTTCATTCTGGCTTGTTTTATTGAACGATCCATACCAGGGTGTGCAACACCTGGTGCATCATGAATTAGCTGTAGAGCTACATTCACTAGTGACTGTGGAATTACTAATTGGTATACCCTTCTGCTAGGAGTACCCAACTCGGCTGTTCGATACAATAATTCTTGATTCATGACAAAGTCACTGATGGGTGCTGGTGGCTTCACAGTCAAAACAAGATCTTCCTGGAGCAGGAATCGAATCACACCAGACCACATGGGATCTGTTCTTTGAGCATTCTTTACGTACTCGGCAGTAAATGGAGGGTCTGCAGTTACTATACCAACATGTCGTGATAAGGCATCTGCAACTACATTTGACTTGCCAGGTAAGTGTTCAAAGGTAGGACTGAACTCTTGGATAGTCAAGGTCCATCTGGCTAACCTTCCAGTAGGTTGTTTGTTCTGGAATAAAGGTATCAGTAGAGCATGATCTGTCAAGACATGAACAGGGTACTGATAAATAATGTCTCAGAAGTGCTTTAAAGACCATACTATTGCTAAGCTTCTTGCTCAGTTACTGTATAATTATGTTCAGCCTTCGTAAGGACTCGGCTAGCAAATGCAACTGCGTTGTACTGGAAATTTCAAAATTGGAGCAGATGTTAGCTTTTCTTTTAGAGTTTGGAATGCTCTTTCTTGACGGAAGGTCCAAACAAAAGGAGCATCTTTCTTAAGCAACTCAGTTAGAGGAGCTGCTATGGAAGAAAAATTTGCAATGAAAAATCTATAAAAACCTGCTAAGCCCACAAAGGATCTTACAGCATCAGCAGTTTTAGGAGATGGAAAATTTAGTACTGCAGTTACTTTACTTTGGTAAAGTCACATAGTCACTAGGAGTGACTACATGACCCAAAAACTTAATTTCTCATCTGAAAAATTGACATTTAGACAGTTTGATCTTTAAATTGGCTTCAAGCTTACCAAGTACTACATCTAGTCTTTTCAAATGTGTATCCACATCTTCAGACATAACGATTACATCATCTAAGTACATCATAAGTGCATTACCTATGAGACCTCTAAAGATATTAGTCATGAGCCTTGAGAATGTGATAGGGGAAGATCGTAACCCAAAGGCCATACGGAGGAAGTGATAATGACCTGTAGGAGTGGAGAATGCGGTTAGCTCTTGGCTGTCCTCGTGAAGAGGGACTTGCCAAAACCCTTGTAACAAGTCCAGGGTCAAAAAGACTTTGTTGTCCCCAATGTTATGTAAAAGATCACCAAGTACAGGAAGTGGGAAGCAATCTGGAATAGTTTTTGCATTTAAC
This sequence comes from Cherax quadricarinatus, assembly GCF_038502225.1. NCBI lineage: Eukaryota > Metazoa > Arthropoda > Malacostraca > Decapoda > Parastacidae > Cherax > Cherax quadricarinatus. The sequence continues at coordinate 20,213,338 of NC_091325.1, forward strand.
TTCCTAAATTCAATCACTGGGTGCCAAGTACCATCCTTCTTAGGTACTAGGATCAGGGGCACACTCCAGGGTGAATTGCTAGGTGCAATAACTCTATCAAACATTTGATTGATCAATTCTTCTGTGACAGCAACTTGGGAATGAGGCATTCTGTACGCAGGTATATAGATGGGTCTAGTACCAGGTTCAAGTGGGATACAATGGGACTGACTGAAGACAGAAGAACTGGTTGAGGGACTGATTACCTTATCTTTTTTATATAGTTCTGTCTTCCAGTCATGTCCATGAATAACAAAACAAAGGCACAATACCGTGACTGGAACAATATATAAATAACCCACACATAGAAGAGAGGAGCCTACGACTACATTTCGGTCTGACTTGGACCATTTACAAAGTCACACTAACGAAAAAGAGAGCAGGATGGGTATATATAGGCAGGTATACTACTACCGCCTCCTGCCTATATATACCCATCCTGCTCTCCTTTTCATTAGTGTGACTTTGTAAATGGTCCAAGTCGAACTGAAACATCGTCGTAAGCTCCTCTCTTCTACATGCGGGTTATTTGTGTAATGTCCATGAATTTGTATTGATAAAGCCACTGGATGGCAAAACGTCTACAATAAAGATACCCAGACGTTGCACATGTGTCTAATTTTCATCGTTGATAACTTCTTTTCCTGGAATAACTATTTTTTTTATTAACACATCGGCCGTTTCCCACCAAGGCAGGGTGGCCCGAAAAAGAAAAAATTTCACCATCATTCTCTTCATCACTGTCTTGCCAGAGGGGTGCTTACACTACAACCATAAAACTGCAACATTTAACACCCCTCCTTCAGAGTGCTGGCACTGTACTTCCCATCTCCAGAACTCATTGCTGGTCTGCCGGTTTCCCTGAATCCCTTCATAAATATTACCTTGCTCACACTCCAACAGCACGTCAAGTCTTAATAGCCATTTGTCTCCATTTCCTCCTATCTAACATGCTCCTGCATGTTTGCTAGAAGTCCAAGCCCCTCGCACACAAAACCTCCTTTACCCCCTCCCTCCAACCTTCCTTAGGCCGACCTCTACCCCGTCTTCCCTCCACTACAGATTTATACATTCTCGAAGTCATTCTATTTTGTTTTATCCTCTCTACATGTCCGAACCACCTTAACAATCCCTCCTTAGCCCTCTGGATAATAGTTTTGGTAATCCCACACCTCTTCCTAATTTCCAAACTACGAATTCTCTGCATTATATTCACACCACACATTGCCCTCAGACATTACATGTCCACTGCCTCCAGCCTTTTCCTTGTTGCAACATTCACCACCTATGCTTTGCACTTGTATAAGAGCATTGGTATAACTATACTCTCATACATGCCCCTCTTTGCTTCCATGGACAAGGTTCTTTGTCTCCACAGACTCCTCAGTGCACCAGTCACCTTTTTCCCTTCATCAATTCTATGAGTCACCTCATCCTTCATAGACCCATCTGTTGCACGTCCACTCCTAAATATTTGAATATATTCACCTCCTCCAGAGTCTCTCCCTCCAATCTGATATCCAATCTTTCACTACCTAATTTTTTTGTTATCCTCATCACCTTACACTTTCCTATAATCACTTTTAATGTGCAACTGCTCTTCAGAATCTCCCAAAAGCACAGTGTCATCAGCAAAGATCAACTGTGACAACTCCCACTTTGTGTTTATCTTTATCTTTTAACCCCACACCTCTTGCCAACACGCGAGCATTCACTTCTCTTACAACCCAATCTATAAATATATTGAACAAGCATGGTGACATTACACATCCTTGTCTAAGGACTACTTTTACTGGGAAATAATCTCCCTCTTTCCTACATACTCTAACTTGAACCTCACTATCCTCATAAAAAATTTTCACTGCTTTGAATAACCTACCTCCTATTCCACACATTTGCAACATCTGCCACAATGCCTCCCTATCCACCATGTCATACATCTTTTCCAAATCCACAAATGCCACAAAAACCTCTTTACCCTTATCTAAATACTGTTCACCTATATGTTTCATTGTAAACACTTGGTCTACACACCCACTATCCTTTCTAAAGCCTCCTTGTTCATTTGCTATCCTACTCTCTGTCTTACTCTTAATTCTTTCAATAATAACTCTACCTTACATTTTACCAGGCATACTCAGCAGACTTATTCCCTATATTTTTTGTACTCTCTTTTGTCCCCTTTGCCTTTATACAAAGGAACTATGCATGCTCTCTGTCAATCCATAGGTACCTTACCCTTTTCCATACATTTATTAAATAAAAGCACCAACCACTCGGAACTATATCCCCACCTGCTTTTAACATTTCTATCTTTATCCCATCAATTTCAGCTGCCTTACCCCCTTTTATTCTACCCACTGCTTCACGAACTTTTCTCACACTCACAACTGGCTCTTCCTCACTCCTACAAGATGTTATACCTCCTTTCCCTATACACGAAATAACAGTTTCCCTATCTTCATCAACATTTAACAACTCCTCAAAATATTTCCTCCATCTTCCCAATACTCCTAACTCTCCATTTAATAACTCTCCTCTCAAATTGTTAACTATCAAATCCATTCGTTCCCTAGGCTTCCTCAACTTATTAATCTCACTCTAAAACTTTTTATTTTCAACAAAATTTGTTAACATCTTACCCACTCTCTCATTTGCTCTCTTTTCACATTGCTTCACCACTCTCTTAACCTCTCTTTTTCTCTCCATATACTCCTCCCTCCTTGCATCACTTCTACTTTGTAAAAACCTCTCATATGCTAACTTTTTCTCCCTTACTACTCTCTTTACATCATCATTCCACCAATTGCTCTTCTTCCCTCCTGCAACCACAAACTCCTGCTGAACACTCTAACACTACATTCTTAAACCTACCCCATACATCTTCAGCCCCATTGCCTATACTCTCACTAGCCCACATATCTTTGAATAGTTGTTTTTATCTTACCCTAACTCCCTCCTCCTTTAGCTTATAAACCTTCACCTCTCTCTTACTTGCTGCTTCTATTTTCCTTGTATCCCATCTACCTTTTACTCTCACTGTAGCTACAAATAAAAAGTGATCTGATACATCTGTGGCCCCTGTATAAACATGTAAATCTTGAAGTCTACCCAACAATCTTTTATCTACCAATACATAATCCAACAAACTACTGTCATTTCGCCCTACATCATATCTTGTATACTTATTTATCCTCTTTTTCTTAAAATATGTATTACCCATAACAAACCCCTTTCTATACAAAGTTCAATCAAAGGGTCCCCATTATTATTTACACCTGGCACACCAAATTTACCTACCACACCCTCTTTAAATGTTTCTCCTACTTTAGCATTTTGGTCCCCTACCACAATTACTCTTTCACTTGGTTCAAAAGTTCCTACATACTCCCTTAACATCTCCCAAAATTTCTCTCTCCTCTACACTCCTCTCTTCTCCAGGTGCATACACACTTATTATGACCCACTTTTTGCATCCAACCCTTATTTTAATCCACATAATCCTTGAATTTAAGCGTTTATATTCGCTCTTCTCTTTCCATAACTGATCCTTCAACATTATTACTACCCTTTCTTTAGCTCTAGCTTAACTTAATCCTATTTATTTCTCCCCACTGAAACTCACGTACCCCCCCTCAGCTTTGTTTTGCTTAGGGCAAGGACAACCAACTTCTCTTCATTCATAACATTAACAATCATCTCTTTCTTATCATATGCACTACATCCACGCACTTTCAAGCATACGACACGCACGACTTACGGAGGAAAGATTCTTTTCCACTTCCCCATGGAGAACAGAGAAAATGAAGAACAAGAACTATTAAGAAAAAAAGAAAATCCTAGATGTGAGTATGTATATATATGCATGTGCATGCTTGTGTGTTTATGAGACAGAGAAAAGGGACACCTGCAATCCTACCATCATGTAAAATAGTTACAGGTTGCTGTTTCACACTCACTTGGCAGGACGGTAGTATCTCCCCGGGTGGTTGCTGTCTACCAACCTACTACCTAATATAACTAGCATATATATGATAGCTATATTAGATAGTTATACCCAGTATATGATAGTTATACCCAGTATAACTATCATATAGAAAAAGGGTAACAGCACACTGCTGAGGCATCCAATTTAGTTAAAAATAACCCCATTAGCTATTTTCCTTTAGCATCTATTCTCTTTATACTACCCCTTAGCTCTACCCCTTACCTCTCCGTTATTCCTCTACCCCTTACCTCTACCCCCCATACCACTACCTCATACCTAACTTCCAACAACACTAGCTGGCCAAGACGTCACACCAGGTGCTGGTGGCGTCACATGTGCTGGAGGCTTCCCAGCAGGTGGTAGAGACTTCACAACACGTGAAGGCATCACGACAGGTGGTGTAAGCTTTACAACAAGTGGTGGTGGCATCACACCAGGTGGAGACATCACACCATGTGGCATGCGAAGAATACGCTACATTTTATTCAACGACGTATACGACACACTCATTTCAGCAAGCTCTCTCGACTAGTGAAGTAACAATTAAGAGTATGATGGGCTGGGGCCCCACTGTTAAGCTAATTGCTGATTCGACAGCCAGTCACATGAAAGCCCTCGAACTCTGCAAAGTGACGTCTTACACAAATATCCCGCACACAGGACGACGTTTCGCTCGAAGTTGGACCCAAACGTCGTCATAAGTTTCTCTCTCCTATATGTGGGTTATTTTTGCATTGTTCCAGTCACGGTATTTTGCCTTTTTGTTCTTTAAAAGGCAAAATACTGGTCGAATACAATGTGCTTGCAAATGGCTCTTCCTCGTACATACCATTTGCCATTTACTCTATACGTAGTGTAAATATTTATACATATTGTCGTGAAGGAATATACGGTTGCCTGCTTGAGTTTCTTGATTTACTTCCGATCAGGTGTAACAGGCCCATCAGACTACCAGGTGGTCATGTCACACCAAATGACGGAAGCGACACACCAAATGGCGGAAGCGTCACACCAGGTGATAGAGGCGTCACACCAGGTGGTGGAGGCGTTACATCAGGTGGTGGTGACTTCACACCAGGTGGTGGAGGCATCACACCAGGGGTGGAAGCATTACACAAGGTGGAGGCATCACACCAGGGGTGGAGGCGTTACACAAGGTGGAGGCGTCACACCAGGTGGTGGAAGCGTCACACCATGTGAAGGCGTCACACCAAGTGGTGGTGGTGTCACACCAGGTGGAGGCGCCACACCAGATGGTGGAAGCGTCACACCAGGTGGAGGCGTCACACCAGGTGGTGGAAGCGTCATAGCTACGCATATTGCCTGGTCATTATAAGCAATTACTGAGGGAGACAAGTGGTCAGGATGTGCTCATCCCACCCGTATTGTAGCCACCTACCCTCCCATACTTGTATACTGATTGATGGTAGTATTGTAGCCACCTACCCTCCCATACTTGTATACTGATTGATGGTAGTATTGTAGCCACCTACCCTCCCATACTTGTATACTGATTGATGGTAGTATTGTAGCCACCTACCCTCCCATACTTGTATACTGATTGATGGTAGTATTGTAGCCACCTACCCTCCCATACTTGTATACTGATTGATGGTAGTATTGTAGCCACCTACCCTCCCATACTTGTATACTGATTGATGGTAGTATTGTAGCCACCTACCCTCCCATACTTGTATACTGATTGATGGTAGTATTGTAGCCACCTACCCTCCCATACTTGTATACTGATTGATGGTAGTATTGTAGCCACCTACCCTCCCATACTTGTATACTGATTGATGGTAGTATTGTAGCCACCTACCCTCCCATACTTGTATACTGATTGATGGTAGTATTGTAGCCACCTACCCTCCCATACTTGTATACTGATTGATGGTAGTATTGTAGCCACCTACCCTCCCATACTTGTATACTGATTGATGGTAGTATTGTAGCCACCTACCCT
>NC_091325.1:20221830-20406830 GCF_038502225.1 Cherax quadricarinatus
CATGTGATATCTTGTGAATGAATGCCTTACATGATTACCTTCAAATCTTTAACATTAAAACTGCATTAGAAATCTATACATCACTCTGCACTAATCTTTTCGCGTGTATTAATGTATAGTGGCCTGGGGTTAAGCAATACCTTGGAAAAGCAGTCACAATAATAATAATCTTTATTTCTACAAGTACATGCACAAGGTATATAGTCCTAGCCGACATCAATGACATACTACTATATAGAAAGACCCTTGTTATGCTGAGCATTTCCCGCAAATTAGGTCAATTTTGTCCCAGGATGCGACCCACACCAGTCGACTAACACCCAGGTACCCATTTTACTGATGGGTAAACATTGGACAGCAGAAGTCTTGAGTAAACACGTCCTAATGTTTCCACCCGTACCGGGGATCGAACCACGAACCTCGGCGTGTGCGATTTGAGTACGCTAGCGATGGAGCTACACAGAGATCTTCAAGTCACAGATCTATCTGAGCAAAGAGAACTTGAGTATATATAAAGAGCATGGTGAAGTGAAGAATCAGGTGAGGAATGCTGAAGTTGATACTTGAGAAGTTGGATTTGAGAAGGACCAGCCTGGCATGGGCCCATGCACAGGCCTATGCAAGGTGTATGTACATCTATGTACACACTTCTGCGTGTACGCACTACGAGGTACACACTTCTGGGTGTACGTACAAGGTACACACTTCTGGGTGCACGTACAACGAGGTACACACTTCTGGGAGTACGTACAACAAGGTACACACTTCTGGGAGTACGTACAACGAGGTACACACTTCTGGGTGTACGTACAACGAGGTACACACTTCTGGGTGTACGTACAACGAGGTACACACTTCTGGGTGTGGGTACAACGAGGTACACACTTCTGGGTGTACGTACAACAAGGTACACACTTCTGGGTGTACGTACAACGAGGTACACACTTCTGGGTGTACGTACGAGGTACACACTTTGGGTGTACGTACAACGAGGTACACACTTCTGGGTGTACGTACAACAAGGTACACACTTCTGGGTGTACGTACAACGAGGTACACACTTCTGGGTGTACGTACAACGAGGTACACACTTCTGGGTGTACGTACAACGAGGTACACACTTCTGGGTGTACGTGAACAACAACAAAGGAATCAGCTTAGTTGAGCTGGGTGCTATGACGTCACGAGGAACACGTGACGTCACAAGGGAACAGACGTGACGTCACGAGGAAACACAGAGGTGACGGCACGAGGGGACACAGACGTGACGTCACAATGAGACACAGACGTGACGTCATGGCACTTCCTGTCTCTACCTTCTGCCAGGTCAACGCCCTCACCGCTCCCCTTTTTCCCCTCTCCTCCCCTTCCTTCACGTAAGAGCCCTTCATTTCTCTCCCCCTGGCTTCATGTCTCCCCTCACCCTCTCCCTCACCACACCTGATTCATGTCTCCCCTCACCCTCTCCCTCACCACACAAGCTTCATGTCTCCCCTCACCCTCTCCCTCACCACACCTGCTTCATGTCTCCCCTCACCCTCTCCCTCACCATACCTGTTTCATGTCTCCCCTCCCCCTCCCCCTCACCATACCTGTTTCATGTCTCCCCTCACCCTCTCCCTCATCACACCTGCTTCATGTCTCCCCTCACCCTCTCCCTCACCACACCTGCTTCATGTCTCCCCTCACCCTCTCCCTCACCACACCTGCTTCATGTCTCCCCTCACCCTCTCCCTCACCACACCTGTTTCATGTCTCCCCTCGCCCTCTCCCTCATCACACCTGCTTCATGTCTCCCCTCACCCTCTCCCTCACCACACCTGCTTCATGTCTCCCCTCACCCTCTCCTTCACCACACCTGCTTCATGTCTCCCCTCACCCTCTCCCTCACCACACCTGCTTCATGTCTCACCTCACCTGCCTCATGTCTTACCTGACCATACATGCTTCATGTCTCACCTCACCACACCTGCTTCATGTCTCACCACACCTGCTTCATGTTTCACCTCACCCTCTCCCTCACCACACCTGCTTCATGTCTCCCCTCACTCTCTCCCTCACCACACCTGCTTCATGTCTCCCCTCACCCTTTCCCTCACCTCACCTGCTTCATGTCTCCTCTCACCTGCTTCATGTCTACCCTCACCCTCACCACATCTGCTTCATGTCTCCCCTCACCACACCTGCTTCATGTCTCCCCTCACCCTCACCTCACCTGCTTCATGTATCCCCTCACCCTCACAACACCTGCTTCATGTCTCCCCTCACAACACCTGCTTCATGTCTCCGCTCACCCTCGCCTCACTTACTTCATGTCTCCCCTCACCACATCTGCTTTATATCTCCCCTCACCCTCACCACACCTGCTTCATGTTTCCCCTCACCACACCTGCTTCATGTTTCCCCTCACCACACCTGCTTCATGTTTCCCCTCACCACACCTGCTTCATGTCTCCCCTCACGTCACCTGCTTCATGTCTCCACTTACCACACCTGCTTCATGTCTACCCTCACCACGCCTGCTTCATGTCTCCCGTCACCACGCCTGCTTCATGCCTCCCCTCACCACGCCTGCTTCATGCCTCCCCTCACCACGCCTGCTTCATGTCTCCCCTCACCCTCACCTCACCTGCTTCATGTCTTCACTCACCACACCTGCTTCATGTCTCCCCTTATCACACCTGCTTCATGTCTCCCCTCACCACACCTGCTTCATGTCTCCCCTCACCACGCCTGCTTCATGTCTCCCCTCACCACGCCTGCTTCATGTCTCCCCTCACCACGCCTGCTTCATGTCTCCCCTCACCACGCCTGCTTCATGTCTCCCCTCACCACGCCTGCTTCATGTCTCCCCTCACCACACCTGCTTCATGTCTCCCCTCACCACGCCTGCTTCATGTCTCCCCTCACCACGCCTGCTTCATGTCTCCCCTCACCACACCTGCTTCATGTCTCCCCTCACCACGCCTGCTTCATGTCTCCCCTCACCACGCCTGCTTCATGTCTCCCCTCACCACGCCTGCTTCATGTCTCCCCTCACCACGCCTGCTTCATGTCTCCCCTCACCACGCCTGCTTCATGTCTCCCCTCACCACGCCTGCTTCATGTCTCCCCTCACCACGCCTGCTTCATGTCTCCCCTCACCACGCCTGCTTCATGCCTCCCCTCACCACGCCTGCTTCATGTCTCCCCCCACCACGCCTGCTTCATGTCTCCCCTCACCACGCCTGCTTCATGTCTCCCCTCACCACGCCTGCTTCATGTCTCCCCTCACCACGCCTGCTTCATGTCTCCCCTCACCACCGGTCATGAGGACACAAGTGAGGATCAATATGGTGTGACCAGCTGGTTTTTCCCTCCCAGTAATGTTAGCTTTACAAAGGTTATTATTCGTTTTTTTCCATAACACTCCTTTGATACACCCCACTGATACACCCCACTGATACACCCCACTGATACACCCCACTGATACACCCCTCTGATACACTCCATTGATACACCCCACTGATACACTCCATTGATACACCCCACTGATACACCCCACTGATACACCCCACTGATACACCCCACTGATACACCCCTCTGATACACTCCATTGATACACCCCACTGATACACCCCATTGATACACCCCACTGATACACTCCATTGATACACTCCATTGATACACCCCACTGATACACCCCACTGATACACTCCGTTGATACACCCCACTGATACACCCCACTGATACACTCCGTTGATACACCCCACTGATACACCCCATTGATACACCCCACTGATACACTCCATTGATACACTCCATTGATACACCCCACTGATACACCCCACTGATACACTCCGTTGATACACCCCACTGATACACCCCACTGATACACTCCGTTGATACACCCCACTGATACACCCCACTGATACACCCCACTGATACACTCCACTGATACACTCCACTGATACACCCCACTGATACATCCCAATGATACACTCCACTGATACACCCAACTGATACACCCCACTGATACACTCCATTGATACACCCCACTGATACACCCAACTGATACACCCCACTGATACACCCCACTGATACACTCCACTGATACACCCAACTGATACACCCAACTGATACGCCCCACTGATACATCCCATTGATACACCCCACTGATACACCCCACTGATACACCCCACTGATACATCCCAATGATACACCCCATTGATACACCCCACTGATACACCCTACTGATACACCCTACTGATACACCCCACTGATACACCCTACTGATACACCCCACTGATATACCCAACTGATACACCCCACTGATACACCCCTTTGATACATCCCACTGATACACCCCACTGATACACTCCATTGATACACCCCACTGATACACCTCAGTGATACACTCCATTGTTACACTCCACTGATACACTCCACTGATACACCCGACTGATACACCCCATTGATACACCCCACTGATACACCCCACTGATACACCCCACTGATACACGTCACTGATACACCCCACTGATACACCCCATTGATACACCCCACTGATACACCCCACTGATACACCCCACTGATACACCCCATTGATAAACCCCACTGTTACACCCCACTGATACACTCCATTGTTACACCCCACTGATACACCCCACTGATACACTCCTTTGATACATCCCACTGATACACCCCACTGATACACTCCATTGATACACCCCACTGATACACCTCAGTGATACACTCCATTGTTACACTGCACTGATACACTCCACTGATACACCCCACTGATACACCCCATTGATACACCCCACTGATACACCCCACTGATATACCCAATTGATACACCTCACTGATACACCCCACTGATACACCCCACTGATACACCCCACTGATACACCCCATTGATAAACCCCACTGTTACACCCCACTGATACACTCCATTGTTACACCCCACTGATACACCCCACTGACACACCCCATTGATTCACCTCACTGATACACCCCACTGATACACCCCACTGATACACCACACTGATACACCCCACTGATACACCCCATTGATAAACCCCACTGTTACACCCCACTGATACACTCCATTGTTACACCCCACTGATACACCCCACTGATACATCCCACTGATACACTCAATTGATACATCCCATTGATACACCCCACTGATACACCCCATTGATACCCGCCACTGATACACTCCACTGATACACCCCACTGATATACTCCATTGTTACACCCCACTGATACACCAATTACTACACGTCCATGGTATACCCCACCCCATACCACACATTCATGGTACACCTCATGCTACACATCCATGGTACACTCCATGCTACACATCCATGGTACACTCCATACTACACATCCATGGTAAACTCCATACTACACATACATGATACACCTTATGCTACACATCCATGGTACACTCCATGCTACACATCCATGGTACACCCCATGCTACACATCCATGGTACATCCCATGCTACACATCCATGGTACACTCCATACTACACATCCATGGTAAACTCCATACTACACATTCATGGTACACCTCATGCTACACATTCATGGTACACTCCATGCTACACATCCATGGTACACCCCATACTATAAATCCATGGCACACCCCATACTATACATCCATGGTACACTCCATACTACACATTCATGGTACACCCCATGCTACACATCCATGGTGCACCCCATGCTACACATCCATGGTACACTCCATACTACACATCCATGGTACACCCCATGCTACACATCCATGGTACACTCCATGCTACACATCCATGGTACACTCCATACTACACATCCATGGTACACTCCATACTACACATTCATGGTACACCCCATGCTACACATCCATGGTACACCCCATGCTACACATCCATGGTACACTCCATACTACACATCCATTGTACACCCCATGCTACACATCCATGGTACACCCCATGCTACACATCCATGGTACACTCCATACTACACATCCATGGTACACTCAATACTACACATTCATGGTACACCTCATGCTACACATCCATGGTACACCCCATGCTACACATCCATGGTACACTCCATACTACACATCTATGGTACACTCCATATTACACATCCATGGTACACCCCATGCTACACATCCATGGTACACTCCATACTACACATCCATGGTACACTCCATACTACACATTCATGGTACACCTCATGCTACACATCCATGGTACACCCCATGCTACACATCCATGGTACACTCCATACTACACATCTATGGTACACTCCATATTACACATCCATGGTACACCCCATGCTACACATACATGGTATACTCCATACTACACATCCATGGTACAATCCATACTACACATTCATGGTACACCTCATGCTACACATCCATGGTACACCCCATGCTACACATCCATGGTACACTCCATACTACACATCTATGGTACACTCCATATTACACATCCATGGTACACCCCATGCTACACATCCATGGTACACTCCATACTACACATCCATGGTACACTCCATACTACACATTCATGGTACACCTCATGCTACACATCCATGGTACACCCCATGCTACACATCCATGGTACACTCCATACTACACATCTATGGTACACTCCATATTACACATCCATGGTACACCCCATGCTACACATCCATGGTACACTCCATACTACACATCCATGGTACACTCCATACTACACATTCATGGTACACCTCATGCTACACATCCATGGTACACCCCATGCTACACATCCATGGTACACTCCATACTACACATCTATGGTACACTCCATATTACACATCCATGGTACACCCCATGCTACACATACATGGTATACTCCATACTACACATCCATGGTACAATCCATACTACACATTCATGGTACACCTCATGCTACACATCCATGGTACACCCCATGCTACACATCCATGGTACACTCCATACTACACATCTATGGTACATTCCATATTACACATCCATGGTACACCCCATGCTACACATCCATGGTACACTCCATACTACACATCCATGGTACACTCCATACTACACATTCATGGTACACCTCATGCTACACATCCATGGTACACCCCATGCTACACATCCATGGTACACTCCATACTACACATCTATGGTACACTCCATATTACACATCAATGGTACACCCCATGCTACACATCCATGGTACACTCCATACTACACATCCATGGTACACTCCATACTACACATTCATGGTACACCTCATGCTACACATCCATGGTACATTCCATGCTACACATCCATGGTACACCCCATGCTACACATCCATGGTACACCCCATGCTACACATCCATGGTACACTCCATACTACACATCTATGGTACACTCCATATTACACATCCATGGTACACCCCATGCTACACATCCATGATACACTCCATACTACACATCCATGGTACACTCCATACTATACATCCATGGTACACCCCATACTACACATCCATAGTACATTCCATGCTACACATCCATGGTACACCCCATGCTACACATCCATGGTACACCCCATGCTACACATCCATGGTACACCCCATGCTACACATCCATGGTACACTCCATACTACACATCCATGGTACACTCCATACTACACATCCATGGTACACCCTATGCTACACATCCATGGTACACTCCATGCTACACATCCATGGTACACCCCATGCTACACATCCATGGTACACTCCATGCTACACATCCATGGTACACTCCATATTACACATCCATGGTACACCCCATGCTACACATCCATGATACACTCCATACTACACATCCATGGTACACTCCATACTATACATCCATGGTACACCCCATACTACACATCCATAGTACATTCCATGCTACACATCCATGGTACACCCCATGCTACACATCCATGGTACACCCCATGCTACACATCCATGGTACACCCCATGCTACACATCCATGGTACACTCCATACTACACATCCATGGTACACTCCATACTACACATCCATGGTACACCCCATGCTACACATCCATGGTACACTCCATGCTACACATCCATGGTACACCCCATGCTACACATCCATGGTACACTCCATGCTACACATCCATGGTACACTCCATGCTACACATCCATGGTACACTCCATGCTACACATCCATGGTACGCTCCATGCTACACATCCATGGTACACCCCATGCTACACATCCATGGTACACCCCATGCTACACATCCATGGTACCCCCCATGCTACACATCCATGGTACACCCCATGCTACACATCCATGGTACACCCCATGCTACACATCCATGGCACACTCCATGCTACACATCCATGGTACACTCCATACTACACATCCATGGTACACCCCATGCTACACATCCATGGTACACCCCATGCTACACATCCATGGTACACTCCATGCTACACATCCATGGTACACCCCATGCTACACATCCATGGTACACTCCATGCTACACATCCATGGTACACTCCATGCTACACATCCATGGTACACTCCATGCTACACATCCATGGTACACTCCATGCTACACATCCATGGTACACCCCATGCTACACATCCATGGTACACCCCATGCTACACATCCATGGTACACCCCATGCAACACATCCATGGTACACTCCATCCTACATATTCATGGTACACCCCATGCTACACATCCATGGTACACCCCATGCTACACATCCATGGTACACTCCATGCTACACATCCATGGTACACCCCATGCTACACATCCATGGTACACTCCATGCTACACATCCATGGTACACTCCATGCTACACATCCATGGTACACTCCATGCTACACATCCATGGTACACTCCATGCTACACATCCATGGTACACCCCATGCTACACATCCATGGTACACCCCATGCTACACATCCATGGTACACCCCATGCTACACATCCATGGTACACCCCATACTATACATCCATGGTACACTCTCATACTACACATTCATGGTACACCCCATACTATACATCCATGGTACACACTCATGGTACACACTCATGGTACACACTCATGGTACACATCCATGGTACACACTCACGGTACACACTCATGTAATGTGCCTTTATGGGACAAATACATAGCTTACACTGTTAGGTCATAGGGAAAGGTGGAGGACAGCATGGAACAGGTTTTAAAAATATATAAAAATATTTGAAATTTAATAAAATTAGATTTTACAGTTTTGGACTGAAGTGCAAAACGTGTAGCAGAGTGTGGAGGGTAGAGCAGGAGCACACGCACACACCATCATGGGGACCACAACTGCAACCTGAAAACTTGGATGAGTCAAAGGGGTGTTACGAAGTATTTCTTCAGCACTAGAGTTGTCAGGAAGTGGAACAATCTGGAGAGCGAAGTAGTGGAGGAAGGAGCCATACATAGCTTGAAGGAGAGGTATGACAAGGATGTTAGAGCAGGGAGTGGACCTACCTACCTGGAGTCTACCTGGAGGGTATTCCGGGTATTATTTCTGCTACAACATTATTTTCTATATTCTTCCATTTTGTATGTCTTAGATTGAAGTCACCAAGCAGTAAGATGTTTGGGGATGGAGCTGGAAAGTTTTCCAGACAGGAGTCAAGTTTTGATAGTTGTTCTTTGAACTGTTGGGAAGTTGCATCTGGTGGCTTATATACGAGTACAAAGACTAGGTTTTGGTTCTCGATTTTTATTGTTACAACTGCAACTACATCATTTGTGGTGTTCAGTATCTCTGTGCAAATGGGCCACTCTTTGACATACAGGCCAACCCTTCCTTGTTGCCTGTTCTTTCTGTCGCATCTGAAAAGGTTGTATCCAGGTATCCATATTTCACTGTCAAAGTAATCTTTTGCGTGGGTCTCTGTGAAGGCTGCAAACACTGCATTTGACTCACCTAGAAGTTCACTAATGAAAGGTATTTTGTTGTTGGTTGATGGCTTAAGGCCCTGTATATTAGCAAATATAAATGAGGTCGTGCTGCATGTTTGTTGGGGGGATTTTGTTGTTGGCATCAGTAGTTGCGAGTCCGGAGGGAGCCATTGGCTGTGCCTCCAGTCTAACAAGGCTCCAAGGTGGTGGACTATTTTGGTTATTTCTTTCAATTTTCTTTCTTCGTTTCCTACCACTAAAAAATCACTTGGGGTGTTGCCATAACTACCATAGCTACTATGATGTGTTGTACGGGGTGTATACCTCCTGGTCCCTTTTAAATGGTATGCGGTGCAACTGGTATTGTAACATTGTTTTTCAAGGACTGAAGAATGACACATCACGGGGTGGAAGAATCTGCAAGAGGTAGAACGACACACTCCTTTAGACAGGAGGTCACGGCATTTTTTGGGATGCTCAAAGTTGCATGCCCCATTCGTTTTCCCTGATATTCCATGGAAATATAAACACAAATTCAGTATAATGTGAGGCTTCTTCCTGCGTGCACTCAGAATCTGCAGCAACGAGTTCCTTGAGGAAGAATGCACTATAATTGAACAAGTATTTTCTAAACTCCACTATCCTCGTCACTTCATCAGAGACTGCAGACGGCGGGCATTAAACATCTTCAACACACCCAGAGAAGACACTGCCGAGAAGAGATACATAGTCCTTCCCACCAACTCCATTGCCAAACATGTTTCCAACATCTTTGCCAAAACATCATTCCAAGTATCTACCTCCACAACCACGACCATCAAGGACATCACCAGTAGTAGACAGGACAAGCCTCCATCCTCTGCAGGGGTATACATAATCCCTTGTAATGACTGCAACAAATTATATGTGGGCGAAACATCAAGAGACCTCCAAACACGTATTTCAGAACACCAATATGCAAGCAGGACTGACGATACAAGGAATGCCTGTGTACAACATCGCAATTCACACAACCATTTAATTAACTACAGAAACTCAAGACTAACAGCCACAGAAGACAACACTCAATACAGAAGAATCCTGGAATCATCGCTTATCTCTATGACCAACAATTTCAACCAGAACAATGGCTTCTATAACATAGCTGAACCACTCGCCAAGAAACTTCTTCATCGCTATCCCACATAAGAACATAGAACACTGCAGAAGGTCTACTCACAACTTGTCCAATACCCCTGCCTAGCTACCCAAGACTCTATAACCCCACCCGGTAGATCATCAGATGCAGCATTCTCCACCTGACCTCAACATTCTGAACATGACTATAAATACTCCCGTACCTTCCAACCCAGGTAGATCCGTGTGTGACTTGAAAAAGCCCACTGTGTGGGTGAAACGTTGTCAATAAAGGATCACATTATACTGCATTTGTGTTTATATTTCCATTGTGTCGGTATTTTATACCATTTATTTCCATCCTGATATTCCATGTTTACAGATGCCCCAAACATAGAATTTGCACCATTTTGTTTTTGGCTGGATACAATTCATACTGGATGTATTCCTAATCTGTGCAGACCCTAGAACTGCACGACAGTCCTCCATAGCCAAACCAGAGACACCACCATCTGTTGTCATGACGCCAACGTTTTCCCTGGAAGAGGACTCCTCTAGTATATCTGTACTAGAGGCTATGACTGTGGTGGCTGTAGAGGAGTCTTCAACCGAATCCGGATTTTCACAATGGCTGGGGGTTGGGTCTGGAGCTGGGCCAGGAGCTGCAACCCGACCCCTGCAACCACTAAACAGGTGAGTGCACCTAGGAGTGATGCTTTCTGTAGTAAGCATTCTACATACATTGTATGTTTAGCAATGTTGAAAACAAGAATCGGTTCCTCAGCCAAAGAAGAATGGTGAAGATCAGAAGGAGTTTGAGGTAATCAGTCCCTCAGCCTGGAGTCGATTACTTCGACTCCAGGCTGAGAGACTAATTACCTCAACTCCTTCTGATCTTCACCATTCTTCTTTGGATAGGACTGATGAAGTCACTGTGTGGCGAAACGTTTCCTCAATAAAGATACCCAAGTGTTGCACATGTGTTTAATTTATCAACTTGTGGTTCTTTGAACCATTTATCTACATTAAACGTATGTATCATGGAAGGAGGGCGGGAGGAGGCAGACCAGACGGTTTCATTAATCAGTCTGTGTATGAGGTCACTGACCCCTTGTAGACCATGTAACATGTTATGGTTATAAGGAGGCAGCAGAGGAAGAACAGAGGAGTGAAAGATAGTGGAGCAGTGGTGTTGTTGTGAGTGGTCTGGTGGAAGAATCTGCTAGTGGTTCTGAGTTAACAGCTGTCATTGAGACACAATAGTAGCGACAAGCCAAGAGGCGGGGCCAGGAGCCATGACTCGATCCCTGAAGCCAAAAACAGATAAGTATACAGGGGAGTCCTCTTAGTGGGTACCGTGCCCTGCATTTTACCCCTCAGTTCTACCCTCCTCCAGTAATACCCTCCCTCCCTCCCCTTCCTCTCTTAATACTGCTGGAAGTTTTATACACTCTGCAGAATATTATTAATAGTAACCTTTCAGCATCCTTTCAGTAAATACACTTAATTGTAAAGTGTCTTTCAGCTTCTCTTATATTATGCAACAATCTCGAACAAGCGATACAAGACGCAAAACAACCATGGGGGGAGGGGTGTTGAATGATAGCTCTAGGCCTTTCGTGTTACAATCAATACATCATCAGGAGCTTGTAATATTGCAGAAATAAGTAGGAAGTCCAGATAGATGTGTTCAAGGGAACGCCACGTTCCCTTGAACAAGAAACTGGAGGTAAAGGATGGGTAAGAAGTGTACAGTAGCACTGGTTGGTATGAAGGGACGCTAAGAAGTGAGGAGGAAAACATATAATATAGGAGAGTGGTAGAAGAGGGACAGAGGCAGGGAGGTGGAAGAGGAGTACTTGGGGAAGACAAGAGAATAGAACACCATGCAGTTCCCATTTAATATTCATAATAATCATTATTTCCACAAGTATATGATACAACTTATAGAGACCTAGCTGACATCAATGACACACTATATAGATAACCCCTGGTTATGTAGAGCATTTCGGACAAGTTAGGTTAATTTTGCCCCCCCCCCAGGATGCGACCCATACCAATCGGCTAGCATTCAGGTACCTACTTGCTGCTAGGTCGCTGTGCGATCTGATAAAGGTATTTCGTATCTTATTAGCCCAACCGTGTTTGCTTGTCACAGGCAGCCATTGCATAATATCTAGATGAATTCCTTACTGGAATGGGACTTGTTAAATTCATAAATAAAATACTAAAAAAAAGTCTTTGTAGTTACAACTTCAAAAGGGAAGGAAGTCTGTTCCAGTGTTCTATAATTCAGCCAAAAGTGTGTTCCAGTGTTCTATAATTCAGCCAAAAGTGTGTTCCAGTGTTCTATAATTCAGCCAAAAGTGTGTTCCAGTGTTCTATAACTCAGCCAAAAGTGTGTTCCAGTGTTCTATAATTCAGCCAAAAGTGTGTTCCAGTGTTCTATAATTCAGCCAAAAGTGTGTTCCAGTGTTCTATAATTCAGCCAAAAGTGTGTTCCAGTGTTCTATAATTCAGCCAAAAGTGTGTTCCAGTGTTCTATAACTCAGCCAAAAGTGTGTTCCAGTGTTCTATAATTCAGCCAAAAGTGTGTTCCAGTGTTCTATAATTCAGCCAAAAGTGTGTTCCAGTGTTCTATAACTCAGCCAAAAAGAAACTCGTGTTTGTGTTGCACTCCTCTGTATGGGAATTATGGAGAAGGTAAGGTATGAAAAGGAGGTAAGGAGGGAGAAGAAAGACGAAGGAAGGAAGCTGGCATAAGAAGGATGTAAAGAGAGAGGGAAGGAGGTAGTTAAACATCAGCATTGGTGAACAGAGGTTACCTCTTGTGTGGGGCAGGAAATGTGTTGAGCAGGCTGAGTGGGTTTCCTGCTGAGAGAGCACAAGAGCACAGGCATAAACACAGGAGAATGTAGGGGCGCACACACACACACACACACACACACACACACACACACACACACACACACACACACACACACACACACACACACACACACACACACACACAAGAAACGACCAAGAAGTATGTGAGGAGCTCAATATGAGATTTAAAGAGGCATTTACAGGGAAGACAGAAAGCACTCTGGGAAGTCAGAAAAGGGGGGCACACCAACAAGGGATATACCAACAAGTGCTGGATGAAATACACACAACCGAGGAGGAGGAGGTGAAGAAGCCGCTAAGTGAACTTGATACCTCAAAGGCGGTGGGACAGGACATCTCTCCGTGCGTCCTTAAAGAGGGAGCAGAGACGTTCTGTGTACCACTAACAACAATCTTCAAGACATCCATTGAAACTGGGCAACTACCTGAGGTATGGAAGATGGCAAATGAAATCCTGTGTCACAAACATACTGGAGTTTTATGACAAGGTAATGGAAGTAAGACACAAGAGAGGGATGGGTAGACTGCATTTTCTTGGACTGCAAGAAGGCCTTCGACACAGTTCCTCACAAGATATTAGTGCAAAAGCTAGAGGATCAGGCATGCATAACAGGAAAGGCACCGCAATGGATCAGAAAATACATGACAAAGAGGAAACAACGAGTCATAGTACGTGACGAGGTGTCAAAGTGATCACCTCTAACGAGTGAGGTTCCACAGGGGTCAGTCCTAGGACCAGTGCTGTTGTTGGTATATGTGAATGACATGACGAAAGGGAGAGACTCAGAAGTGTTACTGTTTGCAGATGATGTGAAGTTAATGAGGAGAATTAAATCGGATGAGGATCAGACAGGACTAAAAAGAAACCTGGACAGGCTGTAAGCCTGGTCCAGCAAATGGCTCCTCGAATTTAACCCCGCCAAATGCAAAGCCATGAAGACTGGGGAAGGACAAAGAAGACCGCAGATAGAGTATAGGTTAGGTGGCCAAAGACTACAAACCTCACTCAAGGAAAAGAATTTTGGGGTGAGTACAATACCGAGCACATCTCCTGAGGTGCACATCAACCAGATAACTGCTGCAGCATATGGGCGCCTGGCAAACCTAAGAATAGCATTACGATACCTCAGCAAGGAATCGTTCAAGACTCTATACATCGTGTACGTCAAGCCCATACTGGAGTATGCAGCACCGGTTTGGAACCAACACTTGGTCAAGCACGTTAAGAAATTAGAGAATGTGCAAAGGTTTGTAACAGGACTAGTTCCAGAGCTAAGTGGAATGTCCTACGAAGAAAGGTTAAGGGAAATCGGCCTAACGACACTGGAGGACAGGAGGGTTAGGGGAGACATGATAACGACATAAAATACAGCGAGGAATTGACAAGGAGGACAGATACAGGATGTTCCAGAGATGGGACACAGAAACAAGGAGTCACAATTATCAGAATTGGAAGCTGAAGACTCAGATGAGTCAGAGGGATGTTAGGAAGTATTTCTTCAGTCACAGAGTTGCCAGAAAGTGGAATAGTCTGGAAAGTGACGAAGTGGAAGCGGGAACCCTACATAGTTTTAAGACGAGGTATGATAAAGCTCATGGAGCAAGGAGGGAGAGGACCTAGTAGAGATGAGTGAAGAGGCGGGGCCAGGACCCCTGCAACCACAAATAGGTGAGTACATACACACACACACACACACACACACACACACACAGTCATGGAGAAGATTATCACGAGGAGAGTGGTCGAACACCTGGAAAGGAACAAGATTATAAATGAAAACCAGCATGGGTTCATGGAAGGCAAATCTTGTATCACAAACCTCCTGGAGTTTTATGACAAGGTAACAGAAGTAAGACACGAGAGAGAGGGGTGGGTAGATTGCGTTTTCCTAGACTGCAGGAAGGCCTTTGACACAGTTCCCCACAAGAGATTAGTGCAGAAGCTGGAGGATCAGGCGCATGTAACAGGGAGGGCACTGCAATGGATCAGGGAATACCTGACAGGGAGGCAACAACGAGTCATGGTACGTGAAGAGGTATCACAGTGGGCGCCTGTGAAGAGCGGGGTCCCACAGGGGTCAGTTCTAGGACCAGTGCTATTTTTGATATATGTGAACGACATGATGGAAGGAATAGACTCTGAAGTGTCCCTATTCGCAGATGATGTGAAGTTGATGAGAAGAATTAAATCGGATGAGGATGAGGCAGGACTGTAAAGAGACCTGGACAGGCTGGACATGTGGTCCAGTAACTGGCTTCTCGAATTCAATCCAGCCAAATGCAAAGTCATGAAGATTGGGGAGGGGCA
Organism: Cherax quadricarinatus; assembly: GCF_038502225.1. Classification (NCBI taxonomy): domain Eukaryota; kingdom Metazoa; phylum Arthropoda; class Malacostraca; order Decapoda; family Parastacidae; genus Cherax; species Cherax quadricarinatus. The sequence goes on from NC_091325.1 coordinate 20,238,050, forward strand.
AAGAAGACCGCAGACAGAGTATAGGCTAGGTGGACAAAGACTACAGACCTCACTCAGGGAGAAAGACCTTGGGGTGACCATAACACCGAGCACATCACCGGAGGCACACATCAACCAAATAACTGCTGCAGCATACGGGCGCCTGGCAAACCTGAGAATAGCATTCCGATACCTTAATAAGGAATCGTTCAAGACACTGTACACTGTGTATGTTAGGCCCATACTGGAGTATGCAGCACCAGTCTGGAACCCACACCTGGTCAAGCACGTCAAGAAGTTAGAGAAAGTACAAAGGTTTGCAACAAGGCTAGTCCCAGAGCTCAGGGGAATGTCGTACGAGGAAAGGTTGAGGGAGATCGGACTGACGACACTGGAGGACAGAAGGGTCAGGAGAGACATGATAACGACATACAAGATACTGCGGGGAATAGACAAGGTGGACAGAGATAGGATGTTCCAGAGAGGGGACACAGGGACAACTGGAAGCTGAAGACTCAGACGAGTCACAGGGACGTTAGGAAGTATTTCTTCAGTCATAGAGTTGCCAGGAAGTGGAATAGCCAAGCAAGTGAAGTAGTGGAGGCAGGAACCATACATAGTTTTAAGAAGAGGTATGATACAGCTCAGGAAGCAGAGAGAGAGAGGACCTAGTAGCGATCAGTGAAGAGGCGGGGCCAGGAGCTGAGTCTCGACCCCTGCAACCACAATTAGGTGAGTACAATTAGGTGAGTGTACACACACACACACACACTCAGAGCTAAAGGGTATGTCCTACGAGGAGAAGTTAAGGCAAATCGACCTGACAACACTGGAAGACAGGAGGGATACTGAGGACATGATAACGACATATAAAATATTGAGAGGAATCGACAGGGTAGATAGGGACAGGGTGTTTCAAAGATGGGACACAGTAACAAGGAGTCACGACTGGAAGTTGAAGACTCAGATGAGTTAGGAAGTATTTCTTCAGCCATAGAGTTGTCAGGAAGTGGAACAATCTGGAGAGTAGGGGAGGCAGGACACATACATAGTTTTAAGAAGAGATACGATAAAGTTCATGAAGCAAGGAGAGAGAGGACCTAGGTATCCCGTGGCCTGGAAGGCAACACTCTCGCCTCACATATTGAGTGTCCGGCAAAGGGTGAAAATAGCCAAGAGGCGGGGCCAGGAGCTGTGAACCGATCCCTGGAACCACAAATAGGTGTGTGCGTGGGTGCGTGCGTGCGGGGAGCATGAAGCGTAGTTAGCAAATAGAGGGTCACACCTACCCTGCGGCACCTCACCTGTTCCACTGGTGATCACCTTCACTTCACTCCTCACACACCCAGTGAACCATGATGGCTCTTTTTAAGAAAACTGAATACATCAGCAGTGTGCCAGTACCACTATTTTATATGATATTTAAATAATGGAAACAAAAGTAACTTGTTTCTCGATCATATTCCGTCAAACAAGATAGTCCACACTGTGTTACAATCTGTCAGCCTGAGCTGGGAGACAGTAGAGGATGGCAGGGAAGCAAGAATTTTGGCATTATTATTAAGCAAAATTTAATACATCAGAAGTTCCTGCTACCCTACTGTACATAACAGTTACATAGCGGAAACAAGGAGAGGGGAGAGAAAGAATGAACAAATGACTGTGTTCAGTTGAATTTTTTTCATCTCATCTGATATAATTGGTGTTATCTTGGACTATCCTGGCTTACTTCATCTTTGGTAATGATAACCTAAATTAAGTCTTCTTCCTGCGACTTTGGCTGCCTGCCTCCTACAAGTAATGTTTATGTTGTGATGGTTGTGTTTACGTTACGTTACATAAACCATAAAAAACAGAAACCATCTAAACTATAGTATCGGCGTGCCTCTAGTAAAACTGATGGGGTAATTGTGCGTTTCTACCTCGGTGCCGAATAGGTAAAACTGGTAAATTAGCAAGAACTCATTTAAAAATAAGTCCTTTCTAAAATTTTCTATAAGTTTAAAGACATATTTTTTTCATTTATATTAATGTAAAAATTAATAATTTTGCACCTAAAAAAACTGAGAAAACTTACCTAACCTTACTATAACAAGCGCAATTTAATTTAGCTTCTTCTTGATTCGTCGGTATTCTCCCGGCCCGGGCCTTTTCCAAGTGGTGGCCCGGCCTTGGCTCCCTGTCTAGGGAGTGTCTGAGACCTAAGTTTACCATGGGAGGAGGCACAAGTACCCCCTCATCTTTGGGACCAACTGTCCCCAGGCCTAGCCACATTCCCCGCCCTCACGGGGCTCTTAGGCAGAAGCTAGGCCTCTCTGGTCTGCCATCCCCGCCCCAAGGGGGCTAATGGGAATGGCAGTCTTGTGAGCTGCAAGCTCTGGCTCAGCACCTATCCTACCCTAGAAGGGCTGGGCATGGTGTCGACGAATTAATAATTTAGCCTAATTCAACTAAATATATTTTAGATAAGTTTACAAAAAATACTAATAAACAAACACAATGAAATATATTTTTTCCTTAGGTTCAGAATGATTTTTGCGAAATTATTGCATACACAAATTTTCGCTTGCTTTATTCGGTAAGAAGAGCGCTGCTATTTAAGCCAAAATCTCAAATTTCGCCTATTCGGCACGACATACATTTTAGGTAGTAGGTTGGTAGACAGCAACCACCCAGGGAGGTACTACCGTCCTGCCCAGTGAGTGTGAAACGGAAACCTGTAATGTTTTACATGATGGTAGGATTGCTGGTGTCTTTTATCTGTCTCATTAACATGCAAGATTTCAGGTATGTCTTGCTACTTCTACTTACACTTAGGTCACACTACACATACATGTACAAGCATATATATACACACCCCTCTGGGTTTTCTTTTATTTTCTTTCTAGTTCTTGTTCTTGTTTATTTCCTCTTATCTCCATGGGAAAGTGGAACAGAGTTCTTCCTCCGTAAGCCATGCGTGTTGTAAGAGGCGACTAAAATGCCGGGAGCAAGGGGCTAGTAACCCCTTCTCCTGCATAAATTACTAAATTTAAAAAGAGAAACTTTCGTTTTTCTTTTTGGGCCACCCTTCCTCGGTGAATTACGGCAGGTTTGTTGAAAGAAAGAATATATATATATATATATATATATATATATATATATATATATATATATATATATATATATATATATATATATATATATATATATAAAGTTATAAAGCTCTGCCTTCACTACTCCGGTATCCAGGTCGCTTCATTTCCCAATTACTCCAAGGTTCAAGAAATACTGCTTAACGTTTCTGTGACTCATCTGTTGTCAGCTTTCATCTGTGCCCCCGTGTTCCTCTTTGACATCTTGAAGAGTCTGTCCCTGTCTAGCTTATCAATATCTCTAAGTAGTTTGTGTCATTATCGTATCACTCCCTTGTCCTTCTGTAATCGAATGTCATCAGGTATAACATTTTTTCAGTATCTCCTCATAGCTCATACCCCTTAGCTGTGTGTGTGTGTGTGTGTGTGTGTGTGTGTGTGTGTGTGTGTGTGTGTGTGTGTGTGTGTGTGTGTGTGTGTGTGTGTGTGTGTGTGTGAGTATGTGTGTGTGTGTGAGTGTGTGTGTGTGTGTGTGTGTGTGTGTGTGTGTGTGTGTGTGTGTGTGTGTGTGTGTGTGTGTGTGTGTGTGTGTGTGTGTGTGTGTGTGTGTACTCACCTAGTTGTACTCACCTAGTTGAGGTTGCGGGGGTCGAGTCCGAGCTCCTGGCCCCGCCTCTTCACTGATCGCTACTAGGTCACTCTCCCTGAGCCGTGAGCTTTATCATACCTCTGCTTAAAGCTATGTATGGATCCTGCCTCCACTACATCGCTTCCCAAACTATTCCACTTACTGACTACTCTGTGGCTGAAGAAATACTTCCTAACATCCCTGTGATTCATCTGTGTCTTCAGCTTCCAACTGTGTCCCCTTGTTACTGTGTCCAATCTCTGGAACATCCTGTCTTTGTCCACCTTGTCAATTCCTCTCAGTATTTTGTATGTCGTTATCATGTCCCCCCTATCTCTCCTGTCCTCCAGTGTCGTCAGGTTGATTTCCCTTAACCTCTCCTCGTAGGACATACCTCTTAGCTCTGGGACTAGTCTTGTTGCAAACCTTTGCACTTTCTCTAGTTTCTTCACGTGCTTGGCTAGGTGTGGGTTCCAAACTGGTGCCGCATACTCCAATATGGGCCTAACATACACGGTGTACAGGGTCCTGAATGATTCCTTATTAAGATGTCGGAATGCTGTTCTGAGGTTTGCTAGGCGCCCATATGCTGCAGCAGTTATTTGGTTGATGTGCGCTTCAGGAGATGTGCCTGGTGTTATACTCACCCCAAGATCTTTTTCCTTGAGTGAGGTTTGTAGTCTCTGACCCCCTAGACTGTACTCCGTCTGCGGCCTTCTTTGCCCTTCCCCAATCTTCATGACTTTGCACTTGGTGGGATTGAACTCCAGGAGCCAATTGCTGGACCAGGTCTGCAGCCTGTCCAGATCCCTTTGTAATTCTGCCTGGTCTTCGATCGAGTGAATTCTTCTCATCAACTTCACGTCATCTGCAAACAGGGACACCTCAGAGTCTATTCCTTCCGTCATGTCGTTCACAAATACCAGAAACAGCACTGGTCCTAGGACTGACCCCTGCGGGACCCCGCTGGTCACAGGTGCCCACTCTGACACCTCGCCACGTACCATGACTCGCTGCTGTCTTCCTGACAAGTATTCCCTGATCCATTGTAGTGCCTTCCCTGTTATCCCTGCTTGGTCCTCCAGTTTTTGCACCAATCTCTTGTGTGGAACTGTGTCAAACGCCTTCTTGCAGTCCAAGAAAATGCAATCCACCCACCCCTCTCTCTCTTGTCTTACTGCTGTCACCATGTCATAGAACTCCAGTAGGTTTGTGACACAGGATTTCCCGTCCCTGAAACCATGTTGGCTGCTGTTGATGAGATCATTCCTTTCTAGGTGTTCCACCACTCTTCTCCAGATAATCTTCTCCATGATTTTGCATATTATACATGTCAGTGACACTGGTCTGTAGTTTAATGCTTCATGTCTGTCTCCTTTTTTAAAGATTGGGACTACATTTGCTGTCTTCCATGCCTAAGGCAATCTCCCTGTTTCGACAGATGTATTGAATATTGTTGTTAGGGATACACATAGCGCCTCTGCTCCCTCTCTCAATACCCATGGGGAGATGTTATCTGTCCCCATTGCCTTTGAGGTATCTAGCTCACTCAGAAGCCTCTTCACTTCTTCCTCGGTTGTGTGCATTGTGTCCAGCACATGGTGGTGTGCCCCAGCTCTCCGTCTTTCTGGAGCCCCTTCTGTCTCCTCTGTGAACACTTCTTTGAATCTCTTGTTGAGTTCCTCACATACTTCACGGTCATTTCTTGTTGTCTCTCCTCCTTCCTTCCTTAGCCTGATTACCTGGTCCTTGACTGTTGTTTTCCTCCTGATGTGGCTGTACAACAGTTTCAGGTCAGATTTGGCTTTCGCTGCTATGTCATTTTCATATTGTCTTTGGGCCTCCCTTCTTATCTGTGCATATTCGTTTCTGGCTCTACGACTGCTCTCCTTATTCTCCTGGGTCCTTTGCCTTCTATATTTCTTCCATCCCTAGCACACTTGGTTTTTGCCTCCCTGCACCTTTGGGTAAACCATGGACTCATCCTGGCTTTTTCATTATTCCTGTTACCCTTGGGTACAAACCTCTCCTCAGCCTCCTTGCATTTTGTTGCTACATATTCCATCATTTCATTAACTGGCTTCCCTACCAATTCTCTGTCCCACTGAACCCCGTTCAGGAAGTTCCTCATTCCTGTGTAGTCCCCTTCCTTGTAGTTTGGCTTCATTCGTCCTGGCCTTCCTGCTTCTCCCTCCACTTGTAGCTCTACTGTGTATTCGAAGCTTAAAACCACATGGTCACTGGCCCCAAGGGGTCTTTCATATGTGATGTCCTCGATATCTGCACTACTCAAGGTGAATACTAAGTCCAGCCTTGCTGGTTCATCCTCTCCTCTCTCTCTTGTAGTGTCCCTTACGTGTTGGTACATGAAGTTTTCCAGTACCACCTCCATCATCTTAGCCCTCCATGTATCTTGGCCCCCATGCGGGTCCAAGTTCTCCCAATCAATCTCCTTGTGGTTAAAGTCACTCATGATCAGGGGCTTTGCCCTGCATGCATGAGCTCTTCTGGCCACTCTAGCCAGTGTGTCAACCATCGCTCTATTGCTCTCGTCGTACTCTTGCCTTGGCCTCCTGCTGTTCTGTGGTGGGTTATACATCACTGCTATTACCACCTTGGGACCTCCAGAGTGAAGCGTTCCCACTATGTAATCACTTTCTTCTCCGCTGTCTCCTCTCTCCAGCTCATCAAAATTCCAGCGATTTTTGATCAGCAATGCCACTCCTCCACCCCCCCTGTTCCCTCTGTCTTTTCTCAGGATTTGGTATCCCGTTGGAAAGATGGTATCTGTTATCATACCTGTAAGCTTGGTTTCTGTGAGAGCTATGATGTCCGGTGATCCCTCTTTGACTCTTTCATGCCACTCCTCCCACTTATTTGTTATTCCATCAGCGTTTGTGTACCATACCTTCAGTTTCCTTTCCAACACTGTGGTTTGGGGGGCCTGTAAGGGTGGGAGACCTGGTAGCATACTGTGGGATTCTATAGCTCGGTGTTGGGTGGAGGCTGTGGGTATGGATTGTAGTGTGTGTTGGGATGGTGTGATAGGTTGTATGGTTCTGAGAATAGTTGTGTGTGTGCTTGCCCTTGCTGTTCTGTTTTGCTCTGACTGACCTCTGCTGATTCCATCCTTGTCTCTTTTCCTAGCTCCTTTCGCTTTTTTGTCCTCTCCCTCAGCTGCTGTCGTTCTGATTGTGTTCTGTCTCTGTCTAGGAACACCTTCTTGTACTCTTTCGAGTATTTCAAACATGGTTTCTCTTGGAGGATTCTGTTCCGCACTGTTTCTGTCCTGAGAATCAGCTTGATTGGTCGGTTTCTCCCCTTCGAGTACCCCCCTATTCTCTGAAAATTTACAATCTCGTCCATCTCTTCACCTATTTCCGTGATGATTTTCTCAATCTCCTTTCTTTTTTCCTGCTGCCTTTCAGTGTGTGTCCTTTCCTCTCTCTCCTGAAGCCCATGGATAGACACTGATTTTCCCCTTTCCTCCTTCCACTGCCTCACCCTCTGTGACTCTGGATCCTGCCTGTATGTGGTCAGTTTCTCCCTTGATTTTTCCAGTGGCTCTTGATAGCATGGTTGTGGCTCAGCATTCGACCTATCACCCTCTCCAGCTGCACCCAGCTGTTCTTCCCTTTCACTCCTTGGCAGGCTGATATGACCTTAGCATAATTCATAATTCCTTCCTTCCTGTTCGGCCTCGCAGCTTCATATGCTGTCTTCTCTGGTGTGTGTGTGTGTGTGTGTGTGTGTGTGTGTGTGTGTGTGTGTGTGTGTGTGTGTGTGTGTGTGTGTGTGTGTGTGTGTGTGTGTGTGTGTGTGTGTGTGTGTGTGTGTGTGCGTGTGTGTGTGCGTGTGTGTGTGTGTGTGTGTGTGTATGTGTGTGTGCGTGCGTGTGTGTGTGTGTGTGTGTGTGTGTGTGTGTGTGTGTGTGTGTGTGTGTGTGTGTGTGTGTGTGTGTGTGTGTGTGTGTGTGTGTGTGTGTGTGTGTGTGTATACTCACCTAATTGTGGTTGCAGGGGTCGATACTCAGCTCCTGGCCCCGCCTTTTCACTAACCACTACTGGGTCCTCCCTCTCCCTGCTCCATGAGCTTTATCATACCTCGTCTTAAAACTATGTATGGTTCCTACCTCCACTACATCGCTTGCCAGACTATTCCACTTCCTAACAACTCTGTGTGTGTGTGTATATATATATATATATATATATATATATATATATATATATATATATATATATATATATACATACAAACACACACACACGAGAATAATAAAAACAGGAAGGGAAAAGGAAAGTCTACAACAAGACTGAACAGACAAGTGGATATTGCAATTCAACCCAGCAAATGCAAGGTTATAAAAATTCGAGGTGAAAAAGAACATTAAACTGGGCACAGACTTGGGAAACAGAGGTTACATCCTCACTATGGGAAAAGAACCTACTGTAAGGATGAATATAGTGCAGAACATACCAACAAAAGCTCACATCAAATAAAAAACCTTATATCTTTACCTTACCTTAGATATACCTGTGAAGAGTTTCGAGAGTTTAACTACTCTCGGAGCCTGGCCATGGGCCAGGCTCGTCTGGTACTTGCCTGGTCAACCAGGCTGTCGCTGCTGAAGGTCCGCTGCCCCACATTTCCATCACAGCCTGGTTGATCTGGCGCCTGGTGAAGATACTTGTCCAGTTTCCTCTTGAAGACTTCTACACTTGTTCCAGCCATGTTTCTGGTATCTTCTGGTAAGATATTGATTTGTCTGGGACCTCGAATGTTGATACAGTGTTCCCTTATTGTCCCCACCACATCCCTGCTCCTCACTGGGTTTACTGTACACTTTCTCCCATACCTCTCACTCCAGCATGTTGTTATGGTAGTATGCAGATTTGGGACGAGGCCCTCGAGTACTTTCCAGGCATATATTATCATGTATCTCTCTCCTCCGCTAAAATGAGTACATGTTCAAGACTTGAATGCGTTCCCAGTAATTTAGGTACTTTACTGGCTTCATATGAGCCGTAAACGATCTCTATATTTGTTGCAGCTCTAATATTTCTCCTGCTCTGAACGGAGCCGTCAGCACTGAGCAATATTCTAAATGAGGGAGCACTAGCGATTTATAGAGTGTCACCATCGGCATTATTTCCATTGTTTTGACAGTTCTCAGTACCCACCCCGTCATCATCCTGGCTTCTTTGTCTTGTTATGGTCTTTATATGAAAGGTCAGCTGACATAATTATTCCCAGGTCTTTTACGTGTTCCTTTCGTTCTATTTGGTGACCTTCTCGAGTTTTGTATATAGTGTTCCTTTTGAGTTCTTCATTCTTTCCATACGTAAGCAGCTAGAACTTCTCACCATTGAACGTCCTGTTGTTCTCCATTACCCACTAGAAAACTCTCGCTTTTGTCCTCCTGTAATTTTTCAGTGTCCTCTACCGTAGTGACTTTCATGCTTATTTTAGTGTCATCTGCAAATGATACAAAAGTGTGACGGGTGTTTTTATCTATATCTACTATGAGGATGAGAAACAGCAGAGGTGCCAGGACAGTGCCTTGGGGCACTGAGCTTTTGACCAAGCTGATGCTGGATCTTGCTCTGTTTACTACTACTTTTTGTGTTCTGTGTGTTAGGAACGCGAAAATCCATCTGCCTACCTTCCCCGTGATGCCCATGGCCCTCATTTTGTGTTATTACTCCATGATAGCATTTGTCAAACACCTTTGCAAAATCTGTGTATATCACATCTGCGTTTTGGTCGTCTTCCAATGCCTCCGTAATTTTGTCATAAAGGTTCAGCAGCTGTGACAGGTATGGTCGTCCTATTCTAAAACCATGTTGGTTCGGGTTATGCTGGTCCATGAAATTTGTAACCTGCCATCTCATCACTCTTTCGAAGATTTTTATGATGTGAGAAGCTGGACTACTGGTCTGTAATTTTTAGCTAGTTCTCTACCTAAAGTCAGTTCCTGATCAGCCGGGCTGTGGCTCGTACGTTAGTTTGCGTGCAGCCAGCAGCAACAGCCTGGTTGATCAGGCTCTGATCCACCAGGAGGCCTGGTCACAGACCGGGCCGCGGGGGCGTTGACCCCCGGAACTTTCTCCAGGTAAACTCCAGGTACTACCTCCCTTATGCAAAGGAGCTATGTCTGCACTCTTTAAGGCCTCCGGTATTTCACCTAGATCTAAGCTCTTTCTCCAAAGAATACTGAGTGCTCGTGCTAGTGGTACTTTGCACATCTTTATAAACAGAGCATTCCACGAATCAGGTCCAAGTGCTGAGTGAGTGGGCATGATATCCATTTCTTTCTCGAAATCTATAGGATTTGTATTAATGTCAGTTAGTTGGTCTGCGCGGTCTTCTGCTGGAGTGAAAAATATTTCAGCATTTTCCACCTTGCTGTCATTTAGTGGGTTGCTGAACACTGACTCATACTGTTCTCTTAGGATTTCACTCATTTCCTGTTCATCGTCAGTATACGAATCTCTTCTTAATAATGGTTCAATTCTACAGGTAGTTCTTAGCTTGGATTTTACATAGCAATAGAAATATTTTGGGTGTCTTGCTATATCCTGTATGATCCTTTGTTCCCTTTGTACTTCCGCTGTTAGGTATGGCATCCTAAGTTTTTGCTCTACTTCAGTGATCTCTCAGCTAAGACTTTCTTTCCTGTGTTGCAGCATATTTGTGTTTTTAAGCAATTCAGTAACCCGTTTTTTTCTTCTGTACCATCTACTCTCTCTATATATATCTTATCTTCAAATGGGTTTCCTCAATGGTACGTGCTTCATACATACCTTGTATGCTACTTTATTCAGCTTCTCTAGGCACTGGTCACAGACCGGGCCGCGGGGGCGTTGACCCCCGGAACTCTCTCCAGGTAAACTCCAGGTAAACTGGTTGGGATTTAGGGTTCTCATGTCTGATTCTCAGGATATGTCTCATAACTCTTGGTTTATTTTTTCCCAGTCAATTCTATGGCTGTTAAAATTTAACTTACTGAATATCCCGTCTCTAACATTAGTGATGCAGTTCCCTAATCCTGAGTTAATACTAGTTTGAACTTCCATGATGTTGTGATCAGAGTATATTGTTTTTGTAACTGTTATGTCTCTGACTAGTTCCTCGTTGTTTGTGAATATCAAATCCAGGGTATTTTCATTTCTAGCGGGATCAATTATCTGTTGGTTCAATGAGTACTTTTCACAAAGCCTCGTTAGTTCCCTGGTATGTGCTTGTTGAGCCAGGATGCTTCACGGAGATATTTTTGGTATAACATTGCGTTGCGCCATCTTCCAATTTACATGAGGGAGATTAAAATCTCCAAGGAGTAAAATATTTGGTGTGGGATTTTCTAGCCTATCCAGATAGTTATCTATCTTCCTTAACTGATCTGTGAATTCCTCAGCAGTTGCTGGTGGTTTATTTTTTTTTTTTTTTTTTTATTATCACACTGGCCGATTCCCACCAAGGCAGGGTGGCCCGAAAAAGAAAAACTTTCACCATCATTCACTCCATCACTGTCTTGCCAGAAGGGTGCTTTACACTACAGTTTTTAAACTGCAACATTAACACCCCTCCTTCAGAGTGCAGGCACTGTACTTCCCATCTCCAGGACTCAAGTCCGGCCTGCCGGTTTCCCTGAACCCCTTCATAAATGTTACTTTGCTCACACTCCAACAGCACGTCAAGTATTATAAACCATTTGTCTCCATTCACTCCTATCAAACACGCTCACGCATGCCTGCTGGAAGTCCAAGCCCCTCGCACACAAAACCTCCTTTACCCCCTCCCTCCAACCCTTCCTAGGCCGACCCCTACCCCGCCTTCCTTCCACTACAGACTGATACACTCTTGAAGTCATTCTGTTTCGCTCCATTCTCTCTACATGTCCGAACCACCTCAACAACCCCTCCTCAGCCCTCTGGACAACAGTTTTGGTAATCCCGCACCTCCTCCTAACTTCCAAACTACGAATTCTCTGCATTATATTCACACCACACATTGCCCTCAGACATGACATCTCCACTGCCTCCAGCCTTCTCCTCGCTGCAACATTCATCACCCACGCTTCACACCCATATAAGAGCGTTGGTAAAACTATACTCTCATACATTCCCCTCTTTGCCTCCAAGGACAAAGTTCTTTGTCTCCACAGACTCCTAAGTGCACCACTCACTCTTTTTCCCTCATCAATTCTATGATTCACCTCATCTTTCATAGACCCATCCGCTGACACGTCCACTCCCAAATATCTGAATACGTTCACCTCCTCCATACTCTCTCCCTCCAATCTGATATTCAATCTTTCATCACCTAATCTTTTTGTTATCCTCATAACCTTACTCTTTCCTGTATTCACCTTTAATTTTCTTCTTTTGCACACCCTACCAAATTCATACACCAATCTCTGCAGCTTCTCTTCAGAATCTCCCAAGAGCACAGTGTCATCAGCAAAGAGCAGCTGTGACAACTCCCACTTTGTGTGTGATTCTTTATCTTTTAACTCCACGCCTCTTGCCAAGACCCTCGCATTTACTTCTCTTACAACTCCATCTATAAATATATTAAACAACCATGGTGACATCACACATCCTTGTCTAAGGCCTACTTTTACTGGGAAAAAATTTCCCTCTTTCCTACATACTCTAACTTGAGCCTCACTATCCTCGTAAAAACTCTTCACTGCTTTCAGTAACCTACCTCCTACACCATACACTTGCAACATCTGCCACATTGCCCCCCTATCCACCCTGTCATACGCCTTTTCCAAATCCATAAATGCCACAAAGACCTCTTTAGCCTTATCTAAATACTGTTCACTTATATGTTTCACTGTAAACACCTGGTCCACACACCCCCTACCTTTCCTAAAGCCTCCTTGTTCATCTGCTATCCTATTCTCCGTCTTACTCTTAATTCTTTCAATTATAACTCTACCATACACTTTACCAGGTACACTCAACAGACTTATCCCCCTATAATTTTTGCACTCTCTTTTATCCCCTTTGCCTTTATACAAAGGAACTATGCATGCTCTCTGCCAATCCCTAGGTACCTTACCCTCTTCCATACATTTATTAAATAATTGCACCAACCACTCCAAAACTATATCCCCACCTGCTTTTAACATTTCTATCTTTATCCCATCAATCCCGGCTGCCTTACCCCCTTTCATTTTACCTACTGCCTCACGAACTTCCCCCACACTCACAACTGGCTCTTCCTCACTCCTACAAGATGTTATTCCTCCTTGCCCTATACACGAAATCACAGCTTCCCTATCTTCATCAACATTTAACAATTCCTCAAAATATTCCCTCCATCTTCCCAATACCTCTAACTCTCCATTTAATAACTCTCCTCTCCTATTTTTAACTGACAAATCCATTTGTTCTCTCGGCTTTCTTAACTTGTTAATCTCACTCCAAAACTTTTTCTTATTTTCAACAAAATTTGTTGATAACATCTCACCCACTCTCTCATTTGCTCTCTTTTTACATTGCTTCACCACTCTCTTAACCTCTCTCTTTTTCTCCATATACTCTTCCCTCCTTGCATCACTTCTACTTTGTAAAAACTTCTCATATGCTAACTTTTTCTCCCTTACTACTCTCTTTACATCATCATTCCACCAATCGCTCCTCTTCCCTCCTGCACCCACTTTCCTGTAACCACAAACTTCTGCTGAACACTCTAACACTACATTTTTAAACCTACCCCATACCTCTTCGACCCCATTGCCTATGCTCTCATTAGCCCATCTATCCTCCAATAGCTGTTTATATCTTACCCTAACTGCCTCCTCTTTTAGTTTATAAACCTTCACCTCTCTCTTCCCTGATGCTTCTATTCTCCTTGTATCCCATCTACCTTTTACTCTCAGTGTAGCTACAACTAGAAAGTGATCTGATATATCTGTGGCCCCTCTATAAACATGTACATCCTGAAGTCTACTCAACAGTCTTTTATCTACCAATACATAATCCAACAAACTACTGTCATTTCGCCCTACATCATATCGTGTATACTTATTTATCCTCTTTTTCTTAAAATATGTATTACCTATAACTAAACCCCTTTCTATACAAAGTTCAATCAAAGGGCTCCCATTATCATTTACACCTGGCACCCCAAACTTACCTACCACACCCTCTCTAAAAGTTTCTCCTACTTTAGCATTCAGGTCCCCTACCACAATTACTCTCTCACTTGGTTCAAAGGCTCCTATACATTCACTTAACATCTCCCAAAATCTCTCTCTCTCCTCTGCATTCCTCTCTTCTCCAGGTGCATACACGCTTATTATGACCCACTTCTCGCATCCAACCTTTACTTTAATCCACATAATTCTTGAATTTACACATTCATATTCTCTTTTCTCCTTCCATAACTGATCATTTAACATTACTGCTACCCCTTCCTTTGCTCTAACTCTCTCAGATACTCCAGATTTAATCCCATTTATTTCACCCCACTGAAACTCTCCTACCCCCTTCAGCTTTGTTTCGCTTAGAGCCAGGACATCCAACTTCTTTTCATTCATAACATCAGCAATCATCTGTTTCTTGTCATCCGCACTACATCCACGCACATTTAAGCATCCCAGTTTTATAAAGTTTTTCTTCTTCTCTTTTTTAGTAAATGTATACAGGAGAAGGGGTTACTAGCCCATTGCTCCCGGCATTTTAGTCGCCTCATACGACACGCATGGCTTACGGAGGAAAGATTCTTTTCCACTTCCCCATGGACAATAGAAGAAATAAAAAAGAACAAGAGCTATTTAGAAAAAGGAGAAAAACCTAGATGTATGTATATATATATATGCATGTGCGTGTCTGTGAAGTGTGACCAAAGTGTAAGTAGGAGTAGCAAGATATCCCTGTTATCTAGCGTGTTTATGAGACAGAAAAAGAAACCAGGATAATTACCAAATTCCTATTTTCAACTTTAATGGCTAGGATTTCTATTATATCATTCGTAGAGTTCAGCACTTTTGTCCAACAGAAAGTATCCTTTACATAGATTCCTACTCCTCCCTGTGACCTATTAATTCCATCACATCTATACATGTTATAGTTTTCTATCTTTATCTCTTCGTCCAAAACATCCCTTGTGTGCGTTTCTGTAAACGCTCCAAACATGGCATTCGCTTCTGATAGGAGCCCACTGGCATAATTAACTTTGTCGTTTTTATTTAATATCAGACCCTGAATATTTGCAAATATGAAGCAGGAATTACCATTTGGGATGTTTTGTTTTGCTTTGTGTTTCGTTTGTGGTCATTGTTGCCTTAGGATGGTCAGAAAGTGAAATGACCTGGACGAAGTAGTGCAGAGTTTCTAGGATACGTATGACAAGGCCCACGAGGCTGAGTTAGCCTAGCAAGTGGCAAGTTAATTCATAATTGCAGGGGTAGTCTCGGCTCTTAACATTGCCTCTTAAAGAGGCGCGGACAGTAGCTGACGCTCGATTCCGCAAACATAACTCAGTAAGTTTTTGGCGAGTACAAGTAGATGAGTACAACTAGGTGAGTACACAGGTGCAAAGCACAGTGCACCCATCCCCCCTCCCCGCACCCATCATACAGCGCATCCTGACCAACAATACCTAGTGCAGGATGAATGGATCATACACACTACACCAACACCTGCTTTCCCACGCTCCTTGTACCAGTCTTCCCTCATCCATACCTTCCTTAATTATTCAAGCTGCGTCATCAATACCTGACACAACTACACATGTTGCGTCAACACCTGACGCACCAATACAAGCTGCGTCATCAACACCTGACGCAGCAACAAGCTGCATCATCCACAGATGACTCGACAAGGATATGAAAGAATAGATTAAATGTCCTCAGCACCCTTAACAGGCAAAACAGAAAAAACAAGAAGTGCTCCGTTCAGATTTTAAACACTACTTGAAGGAATGTGTCACACTATCTTTACACAAGGGTTTTACAAGGTCAGGTTATTTACACGCTATGAGCTGTTATCTACATCATTTCATTTTAAAGCCTTTTTATTGTTAAGAAACATACAAGCTGGTAATAGGATAAAGTTGGAGCCATCTGTGGGCCATCGATTTCAGTTGGTCAACTGATTTTATTTCGTTGGTGTTATGCTGTACGAACACGTTCCAGAATCGAGTCATCCTAGGTATAAATGATCTCAGATGAAGTGATGTTCTGGAGAAGGGTACAACCAAATTGTAGATGCTGTTGCTGCCCGTCTTGTTGGGCAGAAGCTCACTTCTCGCTGTCCTCGGAGTGGAGCCAAGTGTGGTACCTTGACATAACAGTAAAGCCACCCACATCCCTCCGGTGATGAAGGCTCTGCTGAAATGAGAGAACTGTCCAGGCCAGGTCCAGGCGAGAGATGAGTCGTCTTACTCTGTTCTCTATTCTGTCAAGAAGTCGCAGATGAGACGGGGGACAGGCAGTCCAATAAATTGGAGCATACTCAAGGTGTGAACGTACTTGTGCCTCGTACAGACTCTTGCAACTTCTACTATCAAGCAGATACAAAATACGACTGTGCTGCAAGCTTCTTATTCACTTTGTTTGCAAGATTTACGACATGGTACTTCATGGTCAGTTTAAAGTCAAATTTCACCCCAAGAATACATTTGTGTTTTCTCAGGAGCAAATGTGACCTGCCATCGTTTCTCTCTCTCTCTCTCTCTCTCTCTCTCTCTCTCTCTCTCTCTCTCTCTCTCTCTCTCTCTCTCTCTCTCTCTCTCTCTCTCTCTCTCTCTCTCTCTCTCTCTCTCTCTCTCTCACTCTCTCTCTCTCTCTCTATATATATATATATATATATATATATATATATATATATATATATATATATATATATATATATATATATATATATATATATATATATATATATACATATATATATATATATACATATATATATATACATATATATATATACATATATATATACATATATATATACATATATATATATATACATATATATATATACATATATATATACATATATATATATATACATATATATATATATATATATATATATATACATATATATATATACATATATATATACATATATATATATACATATATATATACATATATATATATATATATATATATATATATACATATATATATATACATACATACATACTCAGAGCCCCATCATCAAGGATCCAAGTTTCCTTGACTGAAGTTGTACAGGATATATACAAACAACCCTAATAACCCTCATGTACTCGAAAGGCTTTGAACCTAGTAACACTACCAAAACGTAAAGCCCTCTCTATAATGAATGTCGATATAACGGACTTCGTATATAGAGAAAACAGTCCACTGATATGAGAAACGAAGTCTACTGGTTACAGAATTGTACGTTATTGTTACTTTGTCTTCAACAAACTGATCGTTTCCCACTAAGGCAGGGTGACCAAAAAAGAGAAGAAAAACTTTCACCATCACTCACTCCATGACTGTCTTGCCAGAGGGGCGCCGATACTAAAGTTCAAAACTGCAAAAAGTCTATCATGGTAATAAAATTTCTTCTCTATCCAGCACAATTTTCATTACTGGCCGCCCGGTCATCGCTATTAGTCCCTCACACCCAGGATTACATAGTTGTAAACTGCGTAAATAGAGGCGCTCAGTGGATACTAAGAGTGGAATTATATTTATTGGGAAATAAATAATTTGATAAAGTATTATTGGTGTCATGCAGCATCTGTAGTCACAGTGGTAGCCCATGCTAACCTCCCTATGGTGTATAAATATACCTAATTGGATGAATCTTATTGTAGCCAGCTGGCCCAGTGGTTTACGCACTGGTCTGGAGTTTTACCACTCACCATAGGTTCAAACCTCACCCGTACCCTGGTTTGTCTGCAATTATGTTATGATGTGAATGAGAGGTAATTAGGTTTGTTAAACTTAAAGAGAAGATCCTTTAGTTAGCTTGATCAAGACCCCGTCACTGACATCAATTAAAAAGTGTACCTCCAGGTCGCTTGATCAAGACCCCGTCACTGACATCAATTAAAAAGAATGTACCTCTAGGTCGCTTGATCAAGACCCCGTCACTGACATCAATTAAAAAGAGTGTACCTCCAGGTCGCTTGATCAAGACCCCGTCACTGACATCAATTAAAAAGAGTGTACCTCCAGGTCGCTTGATCAAGACCCCGTCACTGACATCAATTAAAAAGTGTACCTCCAGGTCACCTGATCAAGACCCCGTCACTGACATCAATTAAAAAGAATGTACCTCCAGGTCGCTTGATCAAGACCCCGTCACTGACATCAATTAAAAAGTGTACCTCCAGGTCACCTGATCAAGACCCCGTCACTGACATCAATTAAAAGAATGTACCTTCAGGTCGCTTGATCAAGACCCCGTCACTGACATCAATTAAAAAGAGTGTACCTCCAGGTCGCTTGATCAAGACCCCGTCACTGACATCAATTAAAGAGTGTACCTCCAGGTCGCTTGATCAAGACCCCGTCACTGACATCAATTAAAAAGAGTGTACCTCCAGGTCGCTTGATCAAGACCCCATCACTGACATCAATTAAAAAGAGTGTACCTCCAGGTCGCTTGATCAAGACCCCGTCACTGACATCAATGCACATCATAAAAGAGTCCACTAGATTAAACACTGAAGAGACACCACCAACACAACTCTGCTCTAGCTAACAAAAGGCAACCTTAAATAACTAAATATAAATAGGTAATTAAAACCTTTTGTAAATGCAAAACCCGCATAGGCCCTAGCACTTTTGAAGAATGAGAAATAAACAGGTTCGATCTCAGGAACGGGAGAATAACTCTTAATTTTTTTGAATCAAAAGCTTTTCAGCCCCATCAATGCCAAACCCCCCCCCCCCCGCCCATGACGGAAGTTACAATGAGAGGGGAGGGTTGATGAGAGCCCTGGAGACATCAGAGATCAAAGCACCTAGCGTGCTCACGCTCTACACACGTCACCCTCGGGCTCATCACCTTACCCGGTAAATGGTGGAGTTACAGGTGGTGTGGGCCGCCACGGCAGACACACCAGGTTCACACAGAAGGTACAGGTGGTGTGGGCCGCCACGGCAGACACACCAGGTTCACACAGAAGGTACAGGTGGTGTGGGCCGCCACAGCAGACACACCAGGTTCACACAGAAGGTACAGGTGGTGTGGGCCGCCACAGCAGACACACCAGGTTCACACAGAAGGTACAGGTGGTGTGGGCCGCCACGGCAGACACACCAGGTTCACACAGAAGGTACAGGTGGTGTGGGCCGCCGCAGCAGACACACCAGGTTCACACAGAAGGTACAGGTGGTGTGGGCCGCCACAGCAGACACACCAGGTTCACACAGAAGGTACAGGTGGTGTGGGCCGCCACAGCAGACACACCAGGTTCACACAGAAGGTACAGGTGGTGTGGGCCGCCACGGCAGACACACCAGGTTCACACAGAAGGTACAGGTGGTGTGGGACGCCACGGCAGACACACCAGGTTCACACATAACACGGTTTCTTTCCCGTGTAATTTATTATATGGTATTAATGTTGGTAGAATTACCGACAATATGTTAGGTAAAAGGACTTAAGTGCAGCTAATGTGACATTTTATTGTGGCAACGTTTCGCTCTCCAGGAGCTTTATCAAGCCGTAGCGGCTTAAAGCTCCTGGAGAGCGAAACGTTGCCACAATAAAATGTCACATTAGTTACACTTGTGTCCTTTTACCTAATAAATTATCATACAGAACCGAGTAGCAGCACATTGTCGGTGTATCCAATTTTGATCAATAATAAAATAGAGAGGTGACAACACACGCTGAACATATTCATCCCGGGACGAAACACAAAACACTGAGATATTAAGAAAGCCCTTCTGTCAAATCTAGATACATCAGCAGTGTGCTGCTACCCTATCCTAGATGATAATTATACACTGGAAACAAAAGCTAGCTAAATACACAAATAACCCGCACGTAGGAGAGGGGAGCTTATGACGACGTTTCGGTCTACCTTGGACCATTTACTAAGTCACAGTGACTTTGTGAATGGTCCAAGAGTAAATGGTCCAAATGGTCCTATGTGCGGGTTATCTGTGTATTGTTCCAGTCACGATATTGTATCTTCTTGTTCTTTCTGTATTATACCAATTTTTTTTTATCAATACCGATACTCAATTTTAGGCCGATACCGATACTAATCCCGATACTTCTGAACACGTCTAGAGGTAAGTAAAATAACCAGGAAGAAGCATGTAAAGTGAGACAAGCTCAACCATAATTACGAATGACAAACAAAACAGTACAATTCGGAGCCTAAACTCCTCAATGGCCACACAAAAAAAAGACAAACAACGACAACAACAAAAGCTGGCCAGGTTATCAAAAAATTACAAAGAAAATCTCAAGGAAACAAATGAAGAGAAACACGATATGTGCGGCCTCTGACTAACAAACAAGTTGTGTACTTGTCGGTACTGTGTACCTTTGTTATTGTGATTATAAACAAGCTGTTTGTACAGCAAACAAAATAACGAAAGATGTTAAAGCTTAAAGATTTGTTAGTGCTGAGGTTAAGTGTTTATAGTGGTTGTAAAGTGTTTCTTTTGTAAGTGTGGAGGTTTGTACATGACTGAGAAGTGCGTGAGACTGGGTAGGGAAGTGCGTGAAATTTGGCGGGAAGGTTAGTGTGGCTGGGCGGGGAGGTGTCTGAGACCAGGAGGGAAGGTGCTTGAGGCTGGGCGGAGAGGTGCATGATAATGAGAAGGGAGATACCTGAGGCTGGGCAGGAAGGTGCTTGAGGCTGGGCGGGGAGGTGCCTGAGACTGGGCAGGAAGGTGCAAAGGCTAGGTGGGGAGATGCTTGAGACTGGGTGGGGAGGTGCTTGAGGCTGGGTGGGTAGGTGTTTGAGGCGAGGCAGGGAGGTGCTTGAGGCTGGGCGGGGAGGTGCTTGAGGCTAGGCGGGGAGGTACTTGAGGCTGGGCAGAGGTGCTTGAGACTGGGCGGAGAGGTGCTTGAGACTGGGTAGGGAGGTGCTTGAGGCTGGACGGGGATGTGCTTGAGGCTGGGCGGGGAGGTGCTTGAGGCTGGGCCACGTGTTGCAGACGTGTGGTATTGATCAGGGCGACAACCTCCACAGTCTAGGCCAACCGGCGGTGCTGTCTGCCAGACTTGCCCTCAGCTGACCCCGATGTCCTCTGCTGCTGCCGCTATGACCTGCTGCTGCACTCACCTGCTAATGTTGATGTACCCTGCTATAATTGCTGTCCTTTCCTGCTGCTGTTTCAAGATGCAGCAGAAATCAGTTCCCGTTGTTTAGGCACGCGCTCATACTGATGCTAGAAACTGTCAACATCAGTGTCTCCTTACTTCCTGCTGCTGCTGTTGCTGCTGCTGCTGCCGCTGTTTCTGCCGCTGCAGCTACTACTGTCGCCGCCGCAATGCAACAGAGCGGGCAACCCGCGTCTCATAAACCACCTCCAGAAGGGACAGCACCACCACCAGTAGTACCACCACCACCAGCAGTGCCACCATCAGCACCACCACCACGTAATTCAACGCGTTCGTCTTCCACTAGGTAGGTACGAGACTTAGGGGCAAGTCTCCTAACACCTACTGCCCCTTTTTTAAACTGCAGTATATAGGTGCATGGCTATTAGACGACTGCTGCGAGTCGCATCCTGGAGGAGACGTAAATATCCTAACAGAAATAAGTAATACTGCTTAGCTTTCTTGGTTTATCCTGGGTTACTAACCCTCAGGAATAGTAGTCCGCAGAAAATCTTCTCCCATCAGCAGTACCCTCTTAAGCCAAGCTGTCTTGAAAAGTCTTGACAAAGGGTGTAGCGTGCTCGGCGCGGGTGTGTTGACACGTGGCACGCGCCAGCACGATGGCTTCCCACACCTAACCCTGACACCTTTGTCCTCCAGACTCCCATGTCTTCAATATCACCATTATTCTGCATCTTTTAAGAGAATGTAATTTCAATGACCTCGATCAGTATTCATAGGAAAGTGCTGATAAATAATATGGGAACTCCTCGAATAATTTCAAGATACGTTTTTGTATCTTTCTGTTATGGTGACCAGAACTGCAAATCAAAATCATAAGAGAACAACCTAGGGAACAAATCTCTTTGTACTCGCCTCCTTTGTTCACTTTGCAGCAAATGAGCACCTGGGTGTTAGTCGAGTGTTATGGGTCACATCGTGAAGATAAGTCAAATGCTGGGCAAGAAGGGATATCGATAACGCTGGCCAACAAAGATTTCAGTTCGCGTTTAAAATTTTGTTTCTAACTAATTTTGGGACGCTAAATTCAAATCTGAATATAATTTTGCTTCAACACATACAGTCTGTGAAATAGAAGCTCACGATGAACGATTTCACCAAGACATATATAGCCAGCATGGAGAAGAGAGTTAAGGCAAACCTGACGATAAGTTTGTTGATCAACTATTGCTGGACACTTCACACACACACATACACACACACACACACACACACACACACACACACACACACACACACACACACACACACATGCACGCACACACACACATACACACACACACACACATACACAAACACACTAACACACACACATACACACACACACACACACACACACATACACACACACACATACACACTCACATACACACACACATACACACACACACACACACACACACACACACACACACACACACATGCACACACACATACACACACAAACACACACACACATACACACACACACACACACACACACACACACACACACACACACACACACACACACACACACACACACACACACACACACACACATCAGGAGGAAAACAACAGTCAAGGACCAGGTAATCAGACTGAGGAAGGGTGATGGAGAATTCACAAGAAACGACCGAGAGGTATGTCAGGAGCTCAACACGAGATTTAAAGAAGTATTTACAGTGGAAACCAGTAGGACTCCAGGAAATCAGAACAGGGGGGTACACCAGCAAGTGCTGGATGAGGTACATATAACCAAGGAGGAAGTGAAGAAGCTGCTATGCGAACTTGACACCTGAAAGGCGGTGGGACCAGACAACATCTCTCCGTGGGTCCTTAAAGAGGGAGCAGAGATATTGTGTGTGCCATTAACAAAGATCTTCAACACATCATTTGAAACTGGGCAACTCCCTGAGGTATGGAAGATGGCAAATGTAGTCCCAATTTTTAAAAAGGGAGACAGACATGAGGCACTAAACTACAGACCTGTATCACTAACGTATATAGTATGCAAGGTCATGGATAAGATCATCAGGAGGAGAGTGGTGGAGCACCTGGAAAGAAACAAGTGTATAATTGACAACCAGCATGGTTTCAGGGAAGGAAAATCCTGTGTCACAAACCTACTAGAGTTTTATGACAAGGTGACAGAAGTAAGACAAGAGAGAGAGGGGTGGATCGACTGCATTTTTTTGGACTGCAAAAAGGCCTTCGACACAGTTCCTCACAAGAGGTTACTGAAAAAGCTAGAAGATCAGGCATACATAACAGGAAAGGCACTGCAATGGATCAGAGAATACCTGACAGGGAGGCAACAACGAGTCATGGTACGTGACGAGGTGTCAGAGTGGGCGCTTGTGACAAGCGGGGTTCCACAGGGGTCAGTCCTAGGACCTGTGCTGTTCTTGGTATATGTGAACGACATAACGGAAGGGATAGACTCAGAAGTGTCCTTGTTTGCAGATGATGTGAAGTTAATGAGAAGAATCAAATCGGATGAGGATCAGGCAGGACTACAAAGAGACCTGGACAGGCTACAAGCCTGGTCCAGAAACTGGCTCCTTGAGTTTAACCCTGCCAAATGCAAAGTCATGAAGATTGGGGAAGGGCAAAGAAGACCGCAGACACAATATAGTTTAGATGGCCAAAGACTGTAAACCTCACTCAAGGAAAAAGATTTGGGGGTGAGTATAACACCGAGCATATCTCCTGAGGCGCACATAAATCAGATAACTGCTGCAGCATACGGGCGCCTGGCAAACCTACGGATAGCGTTCCGATACCTCAATAAGGAGTCGTTCAAGACACTGTATACCATTTACGTCAGGCCCATACTGGAGTATGCAGCACCAGTTTGGAATCCACACCTAGTCAAGCACGTCAAGAAATTAGAGAAAGTGCAAAGGTTTGCAACAAGACTAGTCACAGAGCTACGGGGATTGTCGTACGAAGAAAGGTTGAGGGAAATCGGCCTGACGACACTGGAGGCCAGGAGGGTCAGGGGAGACATGATAACGACATATAAAATACTGCGCAGAATAGACACGGTGGACAAAGACAGGATGTTCCAGAGATGGGACACATACACAAGAGGTCACAATTGGAAGTTGAAGACTCAGATGAATCAAAGGGATGTTAGGAAGTATTTCTTTAGTCATAGAGTAGTCAAGTCGTGGAATAGTCTAGAAAGTGAAGTAGTGGAGGCGGGAACCATACATAGTTTTAAGGCGAGGTATGATAAAGCTCATGGAGCAGGGAAAGAGAGGACCTAGTAGCAATCAGTGAAGAGGCGGGGCCAGGAGCTATGACTCGACCCCTGCAACCACAAGTAGGTGAGTACAAATAGGTGAGTACACACACACACACGCATACACACACATACACACATACACACATACACACACACACATACACACACATACACAGAAGACCACAGACAGAGTATAGGCTAGGTGGCCAAAGACTGCAAACCTCACTCAAGGAGAAAGATCTTGGGGTGAGTATAACACCGAGCATGTCTCCGGAAGCACACATCAATCAGATAACTGCTGCAGCATATGGGCGCCTGGCAAACCTGAGAACAGCATTCCGACAACTTAGTAAGGAATCATTCAAGACACTGTACACCGTGTATGTCAGGCCCATACTGGAGTATGCAGCACCTGTTTGGAACCCGCACTTGATAAAGCACGTCAAGAAACTAGAGAAAGTACAAAGGTTTGCAACAAGGTTAGTTCCTGAGCTAAGGGGAATGTCCTATGAAGAAAGATTAAGGGAAATCGGCCTGACGACACTGGAGGACAGGAGGGTCAGGGGAGACATGATAACGACATATAAAATACTGCGTGGAATAGACAAGGTGGACAAGGACAGGATGTTCCAGGGAGGGGACACAGAAACAAGAGGCCACAATTGGAAGTTGAAGACACAAATGAGTCAGAGAGATAGTAGGAAGTATTTCTTCAGTCATAGAGTTGTAAGGCAGTGGAATAGCCTAGAAAATGACGTAGTGGAGGCAGGAACCATACACAGTTTTAAGACGAGGTTTGATAAAGCTCATGGAGCGGGGAGAGAGAGGGCCTAGTAGCAACCGGTGAAGAGGTGGGGCCAGGAGCTAGGACTCGACCCCTGCAACCACAAATAGGTGAGTACATACACACACACATACACATACATACACACACATACACACATGCATACACACACATACACACACACACACATACACACACACACACATACACACACACACACACACACACACACACACACACACACACACACACACACACACACACACACACACACATGCACACACACATGCACACACACACACACACACACACACACACACACACACACACACACACACACATACACACATGCACACACACACATACACACACATACACACATATACAGGATTTCACACCTTCCTGTAAAGTGACCCTCTAACCCTTACTTTCCCCCCCCCTGTCTCTCTCCCTCTCCTCTTTTCTCTCTTCCTCTCTCTCTCTCTCTCTCTCTCTCTCTCTCCCTTTCTCTCATCCTCTCTCTCTTTCTCTCTCTCTTCCTCTCTTACTCTCTCTCTCTCTTCCCTTGTCACTCCCCCCCCTCTTACCTTTTCCCCCTCTCTCACTTTCTCCCCCTTTTCCCTTCTTTTCCCCTCCTTCTACCCTCTCCTTCTCTCTCATTCTCCCTCTCTCTCACTCTCTCCCCCTTTTT
Organism: Cherax quadricarinatus; assembly: GCF_038502225.1. Taxonomy (NCBI): domain Eukaryota; kingdom Metazoa; phylum Arthropoda; class Malacostraca; order Decapoda; family Parastacidae; genus Cherax; species Cherax quadricarinatus. The sequence continues at coordinate 20,263,750 of NC_091325.1, forward strand.
CTTTTTCTCTTTCTCTCTTTCACTAAAAAAAAAAATGGTTTGGACTCGCAGGAATCAGGGATCAGATGACAATGGTACTGGTAGGGAGGAATGGATGGAGGAGCAGTGGAAAAGGATGGAGCAAGAATGGGAGAGAAAATTAGGAGAGCTTTCTGAAAAAATGGAGAAAGAGCTCTCTGTGAAATGGGAAAAGAGGTTGGAGAAGGAGACGAAGAATTGGGAGGCACAAGTCGAAACTGCAGTAGCCAGGGTAAAGGTCCTAGAATTTGAGGTAAACAGGCTGAAGCAAGTCTCAGGGGTAGTGACCAGAGAAGACATACCATACGAAGCTGAGAGGCTGAACAGGAAGGAAGGAGATATGAATAATGCTAAGGTCATATCAGCCTGCAAAGAAGGGCCAGGGAGTGGAAGGGAAGAGCAGATGGGTGCAGATGGAGAGGGAGATAGGTCGAATGTTGAGGCACAACCATGCTACCAAGAGCCACTGGAAAAATCAAGGGAGAAAATGACCACATACAGACAGGAACCAGAGTCACAGAGGGACAGGCAATGGGAGGAGGAAAGGGCAAAATCAGTGTTTATCCATGGGCTTCGGGAGAGAGAGGAAAGGACACACACTGAAAGACGGCAGGAAGAAAGAAAGGAGATTGAGAAAATCATCACGGAAATAGGGGGAGAAGACATGGACGAGATTGTAAATTTTCAGAGAATAGGTGGGTACTTGAAGGGGAGAAACCGACCGATCAAGCTGATTCTCAGGACAGAAACAGTGCGGAACAGGATCCTCCAAGAGAAACCACGGTTGAAAAGCTTGGAAGAGTACAAGAAGGTGTTCCTAGACAGAGACAGAACACAAACAGAGAGACAGCAGCTGAGGGAGAGGACAAAAAAGCGAAAGGAGCTAGGAAAGGAGACAAGGATGGAACCAGCAGAAGTCAGTCAGAGCAGAACAGAGCAGCAAGGGCAAGCACACACACAACTATCCTCAGAACCCCACAACCTATCACACCATCCCAACACTCAATACAATCCATACCCACAGCTTCCACACAACCCCCAACCATAGAATCCCACAGTATGCTACCAGGTCTCCCACCCCCACAGGCCCCCCAAACCACAGTGTTGGAAAGGAAACTGAAGGTATGCTACACAAACGCTGATGGAATAACAAACAAGTGGGAGGAGTGGCACGAAAGAGTCAAATAGGCATCACCAGACATCATAGCTCTCACAGAAACCAAGTTTACAGGTATGATAACAGATGCCATCTTTCCAGCAGGATACCAGATCCTGAGGAAAGACAGAAGGAACAGGGGGGGGTGGAGGAGAGGCATTGCTGATCAAACACAGATGGAATTTTGATGAGCTGGAGAGAGGAGACAGCGGAGAAGAAGGTGATTGCATAGCGGGAACGCTTCACTCTGGAGGTCCCAAGGTGATAATTGCAGTGATGTATAACCCACCACAGAACAGCAGCAGACCAAGGCAAGAGTATGACGAGAGCAATAGAGCGATGGTTGACACACTGGCTGCAGTGGCCAGAAGAGCTCATGCATGCAGGGCAAAGCTGCTGATCATGGGCGACTTTAACCACAAGGAGATCGACTTGGAGAACTTGGAGCCACATGGGGGCCAAGATACATGGAGGGCTAAGATGATGGAGGTGGTACTGGAAAACTTCATGTACCAACATGTAAGGGACACTACAAGAGTGGAGAGGATGAACCAGCAAGACTGGACTTAGTATTCACCTTGAGTAGTGTAGATATTGAGGACGTCACATATGAAAGACCCCTTGGGGCCAGCGATCATGTGGTTTTGAGCTTCGAACACACAGTAGAGCTACAAGTGGAGGGGGAAGCAGGAAGGCCAGGACAAATGAAACCAAACTACAGGAAAGGGGACTACACAGGAATGAGGAACTTCCTGAATGAGGTTCAGTGGGACAGAGAACTGGCAGGGAAGCCAGTTAATGAGATGATGGAATATGTAGCAACAATGTGCAAGGAGGGTGAGGAGAGGTTTGTACCCAAGGGTAACAGGAATAATGAAAAAGCCAGGATGAGCCCATGGTTCACCCAAAGATGCAAGGAGGCAAAAAACCAAGTGTGCTAGGGAATGGAAGAAATATAGAAGGCAAAGGACCCAGGAGAATAAGGAGAGCAGTCATAGAGCCAGAAACGAATATGCACAGATAAGAAGGGAGGCCCAACGTCAATATGAAAACGACATAGCAGCAAAAGCCAAATCTGACCCGAAGCTGTTGTACAGCCACATCAGGAAGAAAACAACCGTCAAGGACCAGGTAATCAGGCTAAGGAAGGAAGGAGAGACAACAAGAAATGACAGTGAAGTATGTGAGGAACTCAACAAGAGATTCAAAGAAGTGTTAACAGAGGAGACAGAAGGAGCTCCAGAAAGACGGAGAGGTGGGGTACACCACCATGTGCTGGACACAGTACACACAACCGAGCAAGAAGTGAAGAGGCTTCTGAGTGAGCTAGATACCTCAAAGGCAATGGGGCCAGATAACATCTCTCCATGGGTTCTGACAGAGGGAGCAGAGGCGCTATGTGTACCCCTAACTACAATATTCAATACATCTATCGAAACAGGGAGATTGCCTGAGGCATGGAAGACAGCAAATATGGTCCCAATCTTTAAAAAAGGAGACAGACATGAAGCACTAAACTACAGACCAGTGTCACTGACATGTATAGCATGCAAAATCATGGAAAAGATTGTCAGGAGAAGAATGGTGGAACATCTAGAAAGGAATGATCTCATCACCAGCAGCCAACATGGTTTCAGACGGGAAATACTGTGTCACAAACCTACTGGAGTTCTATGACATGGTGACAGCAGTAAGACAAGAGAGAGAGGGGTGGGTGGATTACATTTTCTTGGACTGCAAGAATGCGTTTGACACAGTACCACACAAGAGATTAGTGCAAAAACTGGAGGACCAAGCAGGGATAACAGGGAAGGCACTGCAATGGATCAGGGAATACTTGTCAGGAAGACAGCAGCGAGTAATGGTACGTGGCGAGGTGTCAGAGTGGGCACCTGTGACCAGCGGGGTCCCACAGGAGTCAGTCCTAGGACTAGTGCTGTTTCTGGTATTTGTGAACATGACGGAAGGAATAAACTCCGAGGTGTCCCTGTTTGCAGATGACGTAAAGTTGATGAGAAGAGTTCATTCGATCGAAGACCAGGCAGAAATACAAAGGGATCTGGACAGGCTGCAGACCTGGTCCAGCAACTGGCTCCTGGAGTTCAATCCCACCAAGTGCAAAGTAATGAGGATTAGGGAAGGGTAAAGAAGACCGCAGACGGAGTACAGTCTAGGGGGCCAGAGACTACAAACCTCACTCAAGGAAAAAGATCTTGGGGTGAGTATAACACCAGGCACATCTCCTGAAGCGCACATCAACCAAATAACTGATGCAGCATATGGGCGCCTGGCAAACCTCAGAACAGCATTCCGACATCTTAATAAGGAATCGTTCAGGACCCTGTACACCGTGTACGTTTGGCCCATATTGGAGTATGCGGCACCAGTTTGGAACCCACACCTAGCCAAGCATGTAAGGAAACTAGGGAAAGTGCGTTGCAACAAGACTAGTCCCAGAGTTAAGAGGTATGTCCTATGAGGAGAGGTTAAGGGAAATCAACCTGACGACACTGGAGGACAGGAGCGATAGGGGGGACATGATAACGACTTACAAAATACTGAGAGGAATTGACAAGGTGGACAAAGACAGGATGTTCCAGAGACTGGACACAGCAACACGGGGACACAGTTGGAAGCTGAAGACACAGATGAATCAAAGGGATGTTAAGAAGTATTTCTTCAGCCACAGAGTAGTCAGGAAGTGGAATAGTTTGAGAAGTGATGTAGTGGAGGCAGGATCCATACATAGCTTTAAGCAGAGGTACGATAAAGCTCATGGTTCAGGGAGAGTGACCTAGTAGCGACCAGTGAAGAGGCGGGGCCAGGAGCTTGGACTCGACCCCTGCAACCTCAACTAGGTGAATACAACTAGGTGAGTACACACACAAATAAGGACAAGGCAGGACTTCAAAGACACCTGGACAGGCTGGACACGTGGTCCAGCAACTGGCATCTTGAATTCAACCCTGCCAAGTGCAAAGTCATGAAGGTCGGAGAAGGGCAAAGAAGACAGCAGACAGAGTATAGACTAGGTGGCCAAGGACTGCAAACCTCGCTCAAGGAGAAAGATCTTTGGGTGACCATAACACCGAGCATGTCTCCGGAGGCACACATCAACCAGATAACTGCTGCAGCATACGGGCGCCTGGCAAACCTGAGAATAGCGTTCCGATACCTTAGTAAGGAATCGTTCAAGACACTGTACACTGTGTACATCAGGCCCATACTGGAGTATGCAGCTCCAGTTTGGAACCCACACCTGGGCAAACACGTCAATAAATTAGAGAAAGTGCACAGGTTTGCAACAAGGCTAGTTCCGGAGCTCAGGGGTATGTCCTACGAAGAAAGGTTGAGGGAAATCGGACTGACGACATTGGAGGACAGGCGGGTCAGGGGAGACATGATAACGACATAAAAAATACTGCATGGAATAGATAAGGTAGACAGAGACAGGTTGTTCCAGAGACGGGACACAGAAACAAGGTGTTACAATTGGAAGCTGAAGACTCAGACGAGTCATAGGGGTGTTAGGAAGTATTTCTTCAGTCATAGAGTCGTCAGGAAGTGGAATAGCCTAACAAGTGATGTAGTGGGGGCAGGAACCATACATAGCTTTAAGACGAGGTATGACAAAGCTCTGGAGGCAGAGAGAGAGAGAGAGAGGACCTAGTAACGATCAGTGAAGAGGCGGGGCAGGAGCTGTGTCTCGACCCCTGCAACCACAATTAGGTGAGTACAATTAGGTGAGTACACACATACACACACACACACACACACACACACATATATATATATATATATATATATATATATATATATATATATATATATATATATATATATATATATATATATATATATATATATATATATATATATGACTACGTTCAATATACAAGGGAATGCTTACTGCAAAAGGGGGTATTAAATAACACAGGATGGTTAAATATTAAATAACTTAATTTCTTTGAGATGATAATGTTATTATTCATTACTGGTTAATTACTGGTTGTCAAAGGCATTTATCGATAATGTATACGCGTGTGTGTGTGTCTGTGTACTCTCCTATTTGTGTGCGTGAATGTGTTTGTGTATGCATATGAGTGTGTGTATGTGTAAGAGTCAATGAGTAACTCTTACAATCGTGAGTTAATATTACACGTGTAATAATTAAAAAATATCGTCTGTTTTTAACCGATACCATGAAATGACCGATACCGATACTCTGGCACATCCCTAGTATGGTACCTGACAGGGGTATAACATAAGCATTCCTATGTCTAGTACTTACAGCTATAAAACCAAGTACCCTACTGACCCTATTGTGAAAATCAATACACTGCTGCTCTCTGGTCTGAGGTTCCTGACCTTGGTCGCAGTCTGACCTAATAAGTAAATTTATTATTGAGTTGGTATATAGTGTTGAATTCTTTACTAAACTTAAAACTTGGACGGAGAGTAAGCTGCAGCATTTGCTACGTCCTCTGAATTTGACATAAACGACACATTTTCATAGGAAACCTTGTTCCTTTCAATGATACATCCAGGAAGGTATATAACACAGTATACATAGCAGTGGTAACAGGTGAGGCAAGTAAGAGTTCAGGTCAGGTATAAACAATGTCAACCACTTATTTCACTTGTTATCTCGTGTATATATACTATGTTTAATGTATCATATGTATCACTGGAGTAAACAAAATGTCTTAAATGTTAGCACATGTGTCTCTTACCTCAACTTATCGGTATCATTTACCTAGTTACTATTCTTTTAGGATTATAATGAGACCCATCTTAGCACATCCAGTTTGTAAATGTATTTTAGTAGGATCTGTAAACGTATTTTAATATGGCATGCAAATACATTTTAGTTTGGCCTGAAAATGCATTTTTCCCGGAAAATACACACATTTACATTGTGTGTATTTTCCTATCCGGAATATCTGTGTATATTATAAATAATAGATTCATACTCTAATTTCACTCCATGTTTGTTAACTCTTGCTTTGTAGCAGAATAGATAAAAAAATCCTTTAGATTTAATTAAGATTAATTACTTTATATTCTTCCCTTCTCTTAACGAAGCACCAGTTTCATACAGTTGTAAACATAGAGGCTGGCCACACGCGTCACTTCCACCCCACCCCAGTGGTGGTCACAAACCTGTGACCAATTCTACTACAAGTACTTGTAAAGTTCCACCGCGTGAGTCGAGCACTAAAATCAAACACCGGCTAACATCGATCAAGCACTACTTCCAAATAGTGGCCAATTACTTGCCTTTAAAACATTTGCTAAGCCTTATCTTCCATCACTGACTGAGCCTGATCTTTCAACACTGACTAAGCCTTAGCGTCCAACATCGGTAGTCTTATCTTTCCAAAATGGCCGAATTTCGTCTTCTAACATCGAACAACGTCATCAATCATCGGCCTTATCAGCCAAAGACTTTCTATTTTCCGCAGTAAGATGTGCACTCTGACACCTGAAATATTCGTCTTCCAGTGAAGGAAAGTCAATGGTTCAGTTGCTATAAACGCTTCCCTATTTTATGGATTAGAGTTGATGAGTAAGACACATGGGCAACAGTTAATTATCTTTATTCCGAAACGTTTCGCCAACACAGTAGGCTTCTTCAGTCGAGTACAGAGGAATGAGCAGAAGCAGTAGAGATGTAAAGACGATCTCATCAGTTCATCACCCTTGAAGACGTAGTTTTGAGGTGGTCAGTCCCTCAGCCTGGAGAAGAGTTATGTTCCAGACTATGGAGCATTGTTCCATAGTTCCAGACTACGAATCATTGCTCCATAGTCTGGAAGATTGCTCCAGACAATAGAGCATAATTCTTCTCCAGGCTGAGGGACTGACCACCTTAAAACTACGTCTTCAAGGGTGATGAACTGATGACATCGTCTTTACATCTCTACTGCTTCTGCTCATTCCTCTGTACTCGACTGAAGAAGCCTACTGTGTTGGCGAAACGTTTCGGAATAAAGATACCTAACTGTTGCACATGTGTCTTACTTACCAACATCTCGGTATTGTATACCATTTTAATATTCAGGGATTGAAGCGTTCTTGACTGGTGGTGCAAAGGCGAAATACAGCCTTAATGAACCTCGTGTAGACCATAGGATTTAAATCCAATGAACTAACCAACCAACTATCCAGCTTCCAGTGGATGGTACTGACACTTCCAGCTTCCAGTGGATGGTACTGATACTTCCAGCTTCCAGTGGATGGTACTGACACTTCCAGCTTCCAGTGGATGGTACTGACACTTCCAGCTCCCAGTGGATGGTACTGACACTTCCAGCTTTAAGTGGATGGTCCTGACACTTCCAGCTTCCAGTGGATGGTACTGACACTTCCAGCTTCCAGTGGATGGTACTGACACTTCCAGCTTCCAGTGGATGGTACTGACACTTCCAGCTTCCAGTGGATGGTACTGACACATCCAGCTTCCAGTGGACGGTACAAACACTTCCAGCTTCCAGTGGATGGTACAAACACTTCCAGCTTCCAGTGGATGGTACTGACACTTCCAGCTTCCAGTGGATGGTACTGACACTTCCAGCTTCCAATGGATGGTACTGACACTTTCGGCTTCCAGTGGATAATACTAACACTTCGAGCTTCCAGTGGATGGTACTAACACTTCCAGCTTCCAGTAGATGGTACTAACACTTCCAGTGGATGATACTAACACTTCCAGTGGATGATACTAACACTTCCAGTGGATGATACTAACACTTCCAATGGATGGTACTAACACTTCCAGCTTCCAGTGGAGAGTAATAACACTTCCAGCTTCCAGTGGATGGTACTAACATTTTCAGCTTCCAGTGGATGATACGAACACTTCCAGTGGATGGTAAAACATATCCAGCTTCCAGTAGATGATACCAACATTTCCAGCTTCAAATGACATTTATAACGGTAAAATGTCACCCAATTCTGGGCATCAGCACTACAACGTGCAGCCTGCAGTAGCTGACACCAACCACTGGGTGATTCAGGCAGCACCAGAGTCACACACACACACTAGAAGAGCTCAGTCCCTAGTCTCCACTAAACACGAAGCCTTCTAACTCTCAGATACACCAAATATGACTCTTCCGGAGCCACACATACAACAGAAATGTAGAGAAGGGTAGTGGTCGCGTTCATGGGGTCGCACATAATAGGAGTAGGGAGGAAGGGGTGGCTATATATGGGGTTGCTTACAGAGAGGGTCATCATGAGATCAAGACCTTAGTCAGGTCATTTTCCCCCGTAATATAAATTAACAAGTGCATTATTCAAGTGATGTATGTTGGGGGTAATAGAAAGAGTTGTGTTACATAAGGCTAAACAGGTGAAGTATAAGAGCATACGAACATAAGAAAGGAGCACTGCAATAAGCCTGCTGGCCCACAGAAGGCACACAGCTCCAGGAACCGTTCATACTATGCAGGTTTAACTCACGCCCACTCATGTAGCTGTCTAGCCTATTTTTAAAGCTACTCAAGATTTTCGCTTCAATGCGCTTGTCAGGAGTTTATTCCAATCATCCACAACTCTATTACCAAACTAGTGCTGTCCTATATCTTTTCTTAACCTAAATTTTTCCAATTTGAACCCATTTATGCGAATTCTGTCTTGGTTAGATATTTTTAGCACGCTATTCATATCCCTTTTATTTATTCCTGCCTTCCATTTATACACCTTAATCATATCTCCCCCTAATTCTACGCCTTTCCAGAGAATGTAGATTCAGTGCCCTCAGTCTATCTTCGCAGAAAAGATATTTGATACATGGGATCAATTTGTCATCCTTCTCTGTAAGTTTTCCAACGCATTTATGTCTTTTCTGAAATTGGGAGACTGGAACTGCGTAGCATAATTTAAATGAGGCCTAACTAAAGATATATCAAGTTGAAGCTAACCTGAGTATTCCTTTAATTTATACTTCTTTATATACAGCCAAAAAAAATATTAGCTTTATTGCGAACATTTATGACTGTTAATAACTAACAAAAAAGGCACAATACCATGACTGGAACAATACACAAATAACCCGCATATAGGAGAGAGGAGCACACAACGACGTTTCGGTCCGACTTGGTTAGTATGACTTTGTAAATGGTTCAAGTCGTACCGAAACGTCGACGTAGACTCCTCTCTCCTATATGCGGGTTGTTTGTTTATTTATGATTGTTGTCTTGGCTTTACATACAGCTAACCAGAGCTCCTAAATCTTTATGGCATTCAGAGTGATTGAGATCTATATTATTCACTTTATAAGTGCCGTGACCAAACCATACCCCCGGCCGGGATTGAACCCGCGGTCATAGAGTCTCAAAACTCCAGCCCGTCGCGTTAGCCACTAGACCAGCTAGCCACAATAAGATTCATCCAACTAGGTATATTTCTACACCTTTCTATGGTGTAGAAATATACCTAGTTGGATGAATCTTATTGTGGCTAGCTGGTCTAGTGGCTAACGCGACGGGCTGGAGTTTTGAGACTCTATGACCGCGGGTTCAATCCCGGCCGGGGGTATGGTTTGTTTGCAATCGTGTCATTACGATTTCTTGAGTCAAGTTAAGTGCCGTGGTTATTCTCTCTTCCCAGACTTAGAACCCAACATTTGTCTACATTAAACTGCATCTGCCTCTTCTCCGACCACTGCATTCGTGTCATTACGATTACATGAGTCATGATGACGGCTTTGAAGGGACTCTGAGTTAGAGTTCGTCACGGCCACGCTGGCGGGAGATTCGTCTGTAAAAACTTGCATTTGTGGTCACAGTTGTGCCTATGCTTCACCTTTCTATGGTATACAAATATACCTAGTTGGGTGAATCTTATGGTAGCCAGCTGGCCCAGTGGCTAACGTGTCGATCTGGAGTTTTATGACTCTCTAACCGTGAGTTCAAGCCCCACCCGTGGTATGGTTTATATTAAATCATTCTTTGCCAAGCCGCATGAAAACAGTTTCTGGTTAGCTAGTTTTGTATATCCTGGTAATGTAATGTGTGTGTGTGTGTGTACTCACCTATTTGTGGTTGCAGGGGTCGATTCACAGCTCCTGGCCCCGCCTCTTCGCTGATTGCTACTAGGTCCTCTCTCTCTCTGCCCCATGAGCTCTATCATACCTCGCCTTAAAACTATGTATGGTTCCTTCCTCCACCACATCACTTTCTAGGCTATTCCATTACCTGACTACTCTATGACTGAAGAAATACTTCCTAACATCCCTTTGATTCATCTGAGTCTTCAACTTCCAATTGTGACCTCTTGTGTCTGTGTCCCATCTCTGGAACATCCCGTCTTTGTCCACCTCGTCTATTCCGCGCAGTATTTTATATGTCGTTATCATGTCTCCCCTGACCCTCCTGGCCTCCAGTGTCGTCAGGCCGATTTCCCTCAACCTTTCTTCATAGGACAATCCCCGTAGCTCTGAGACTAGTCTTGTTGCAAACCTTTGCACTTTCTCTAATTTCTTGACGTGCTTGACTAGGTGTGGATTCCAAACTGGTGCTGCATACCCCAGTATGGGCCTGACGTAGATGGTGTACAGAGTCTTAAACGAATCCTTACTGAGGTATCGGAACGCTATCCGTAGGTTTGCCAGGCGCCCGTATGCTGCAGCGGTTATCTGATTGATGTGCGCCTCAGGAGATATGCTCGGTGTTATACTCACCCCCAGATCTTTTTCCTTGAGTGAGGCTTGCAGTCTTTGGCCATGGAAACTATATTGTGTCTGCGGTCTTCTTTGCCCTTCCCCAATCTTCATGACTTTGCATTTGGCAAGGTTAAATTCAAGGAGCCAGTTGCTGGACCAGGCTTGTAGCCTGTCCAGGTCTCTTTGTAGTCCTGCCTGATCCTCGTCCGATTCGATTCTTCTCATTAACTTCACATCGTCTGCAAACAAGGACACTTCTGAGTCTATCCCTTCCGTTATGTCGTTCACGTATACCAAGAACAGCACAGGTCCTAGGACTGACCCCTGTGGAACCCCGCTTGTCACAGGCGCCCACTCTGACACCTCGTCGCATACCATGACTCGTTGTTGCCTCCCTGTCAGATATTCTCTGATCCATTGCAGTGCCTTTCCTGTTATGTGTGCCTGGTCCTCTAGCTTTTGCAGTAACCTCTTGTGAGGAACTGTGTCGAAGGCCTTCTTGCAGTCCAAAAATACGCAGTCGATCCACCCCTCTCTCTCTTGTCTTACTTCTGTCACCTTGTCATAAAACTCTAGTAGGTTTGTGACACAGGATTTTCCTTCCCTGAAACCGTGCTGGTTGTCAATTATACACTTGTTTCTTTCCAGGTGCCCCACCACTCTCCTCCTGATGATCTTCTCCATGACCTTGCATACTATACACGTTAGTGATACAGGTCTGTAGTTTAGTGCCTCATGTCTGTCTCCCTTTTTAAAAATTGGGACTACATTTGCCATTTTCCATACCTCAGGGAGTTGCCCAGTTTCAAATGATGTGTTGAAGATCTTTGTTAATGGCTCACACAATATCTCTGCTCCCTCTTTAAGGACCCATGGAGAGATGTTGTCTGGTCCCACCGCCTTTGAGGTGTCAAGTTCGCATAGCAGCTTCTTCACCTCCTCCTTGGTTATATGTACCTCATCCAGCACTTGCTGGAGTGCCCCCCTGTTCTGATTTCTTGGAGTCCTACTGGTTTCCACTGTAAATACCTCTTTAAATCTTGTGTTGAGCTCCTGACAAACCTCTCGGTCGTTTCTTGTGAATTCCCCATCACCCTTCCTCAGTCTGATTACCTGGTCCTTGACTGTTGTTTTCCTCCTGATGTGGCTGTACAACAGCTTCGGGTCAGTCTTTACTTTTGATGCTATGTCATTTTCATATTGTCTCTGAGCCTCCCTTCTTATCTGTGCATATTCGTTTCTGGCTCTTCGGCTGATTTCTTTATTTTCCTGAGTTCTCTGTCTTCTGTACCTTTTCCATTCTCTAGTACACCTAGTTTTTGCCTCCCTACACCTTTGGGTGAACCAAGGACTCGTTCTGTTCTTCCCATTATTTCTGTTTCCCTTGGGAACAAAACTCTCCTCTGCCTCCTTGCATTTTGTTGCTACATAGTCCATCATTTCTTGTACTGGTTTTCCTGTCAGTTCCCTCTCCCACTGAATGTCTTGAAGGAAGTTCATCATGCCTGAGTAGTTCCCCCTTTTGTAGTTTGGTTTTTCCCAGCCTATTCCTGCTACTCTCTCCACTTGGAGCTCAACTATGTAGTCGAAGCACAGAACCACATGATCACTAGCTCCCAGGGGCCTTTCATACATGATACCCTCGATGTCCGAACTACTCATGGTGAATACAAGGTCCAACCTTGCTGGTGTGTGTGTGTGTGTGTGTGTGTGTGTGTGTGTGTGTGTGTGTGTGTGTGTGTGTGTGTGTGTGTGTTTCATAAAATTAAACCACAACAGCAACACACGCTTAATAGGTACTTCGAACCACATGGGGCTTGAAGACATTCCTTATATTACAAGTACCAGCGGTCAACTCGCACACGCGCAGGTGCTCATGCACGCCTGCAGGGATACATGCACACACACAGTCAGACACACAGACACACAGACACACACACACACACACACACACACACACACACACACACACACACACACGCACACACACACACACACACACACACACACACACACACACACACACACACACACACACACACACACAATGCCAACCAGCACGGATTCATGGAAGGCAAATCCTGTGTCACAAACCTTCTGGAGTTTTATGATAAAATAACAGAAGTAAGACACCAGAGAGAGGGGTGGGTTGATTGCATCTTCTTGGACTGCAAGAATGCCTTTGACACAGTTCCTCACAAGAGATTAGTGCAGAAGCTAGAGCATCAGGCGCATATAACAGGAAGGGCACTGCAATGGATCAGAGAATACCTGACAGGGAGACAACAACGAGTCATGGTACGTAATGATGTATCACAGTGGGCACCTGTGACGAGCGGGGTCCCACAGGGGTCGGTCCTAGGACCAGTGCTATTTTTGGTATATGTGAACGACATGATGGAAGGGTTAGACTCAGAAGTGTCCCTGTTTGCAGATGATGTGAAGTTAATGAGGAGAATTAAATCTGATGAGGACCAGGCAGGACTTCAAAGAGACCTGGACAGACTGGACACCTGGTCCAGCAAATGGCTTCTCGAATTTAATCGTGCCAAATGCAAAGTCATGAAGATAGGGGAAGGGCACAGAAGACCACAGACCGAGTATAGGCTAGGTGGCCAAAGACTGCAAACCTCGCTCAAGGAGAAAGATCTTGGGGTGAGTATAACACCGAGCATGTCTCCGGAAGCACACATCAACCAGATCACTGCTGCAGCATATGGGCGCCTGGCAAACCTGAGAACAGCATTCCGATACCTTAGTAAGGAATCGTTCAAGACACTGTACACCGTGTATGTCAGGCCCATACTGGAGTATGCAGCACCTGTTTGGAACCCGCACTTGATAAAGCACGTCAAGAAACTAGAGAAAGTACAAAGGTTTGCGACAAGGTTAGTTCCAGAGCTAAGGGGAATGTCCTATGAAGAAAGATTAAGGGAAATAGGCCTGACGACACTGGAGGACAGGAGGGTCAGGGGAGACATGATAACGACATATAAAATACTGCGTGGAATAGACAAGGTGGACAAAGACAGGATGTTCCAGGGAGGGGACACAGAAACAAGAGGCCACAATTGGAAGTTGAAGACACAAATGAGTCAGAGAGATATTAGGAAGTATTTCTTCAGTCATAGAGTTGTAAGGCAGTGGAATAGCCTAGAAAATGACTTAGTGGAGGCAGGAACCATACACAGTTTTAAGACGAGGTTTGATAAAGCTCATGGAGCGGGGAGAGAGAGGGCCCAGTAGCAACCGGTGAAGAGCCGGGGCCAGGAGCTAAGACTCGACCCCTGCAACCACAAATAGGTGAGTACAAATAGGTGAGTACACACACACACACACACACACACACACACGCACGCACACACACACACACAGGTATGATAAAATGTATGATAAAGCTCATAGAGCAGGGAAAGTGTGGCCATAGTAGCGACCAGCGAAGAGGCGGTGCCAGGTGCTATGAATCGACTCCTGCAACCACATTTAGGTTAGTACACATACAGAGATGCCCCCCACCATCTAGAACATCAACGCTGCACCCTCACACGAAGAATTATATCATGTAATATATATTTAATTTAGTGTAATTTTGTAATGTGTCCATGACAAGTGTGTAGCTGTAAGAGGTGTGTCATCCCGAGGATGCTCATTCCCGGATTTTAGAGTGATAATATTATTACCCAGCGAAGTAACATTATTTATTTTGATGTCGCTCCTTTCCTGTATATTTACACATGACGAGCATAATGGCTCCCAACAAGCAATTTGCGCTGGAAGAGGAGGTTCACCAACTCTTTCAACAGATCCCCGTCTGCTACCTGTCACCTCCACCTTTACACTGATGGCTCCAAGAAAAATGAATGTGTGGGTGTTTGCATAAGGTCGAGTGAATGCTCCTCAGGTTTCGTTTGCCGAATTATGCATCGGTCTTTACTGCCGAACTCTGCCATAGACCGAGTCACAGGTTTTGCAACATTGAAAAAACAAGGAAGCTCTTGTTATTTTTCTAACTCTAAGTCTTCTCTGACACCTATACAGAATGGAGTTACTGACTCAAACGAATTACTAATAAGCCAAACTCATGCGTCATGTTCATCACCTTGATCTGGGTACGTGGTCATCGTAATATCTTCATCAATGGCCAGGCCGATACCCTTTGCTAAGTCGGTCCCGGAGCTTGATGAGAGTTGGTTCCCTGGGAGCTGGAGCTAATGTTCTCTTTGAAAAAGGAATCACCAACCATCATGGACTATATAATTAAATGGTTATAACTATGACCATAATTTTTAAAGGGGTGAACCCGTAAGCCAGCGAAAAGCCTCGGTCAGATGACCAAAAGCTCCAACGGCGGGTCATCATCTGACTAAGACCAGCGTCTGGAAACATTTGCTCTCTTTCCTGACGAAACTTACCTAACCTAACCATCGTGGACCGGCCATCCACCTACCGTAACAACTGCCGTGGGGAAGTTGTGCTGGCCCGTCTTCGTCTCAACGAAACCTATCCCACCCACCTCAAACCCTATAACGCCCGGCAGTTTCCACCAGTGTCCCTGCAGCAGTATTCTTACCATTTCTCATATCCTTACGTCCAGTCCCTTTCACAAGCTTCCTGGACGCTCTTTGTGGACGGAAATATCTCCCGTTCATAGCAGACACGATTACCCGACCTTAGTTAGCTCTTTAATTCTCTTCCTGAAAGCAACAAAATTAATTGAGGTGAGGTAACTTATGACTCACGAAATCGTAATGCCCGTGGTATGGTTTGATGTAACTCACGACCGTACACATTCATATGTATGTAGGCAAGGTCCTTCCCTATCCTATTTAATGACTTAAGGTCACTTCCGGCTACCACATTTTTAACTATAACGTATGCTGACTATATTATAACTTATTTTCTAACAAGGAAAGTATAACACTAGCTTACATCGTACATCTTACTGACACTTCCACATCACTCACAATATCCACACTACATTGACTCACTTATGCTTCTTAACAGTCAGGTAGACATAAGCTTATTTTTTTTTTTATCCCTTCCTAGGTGCCAGGTGACCGTTTGTCAGAACAACAAAAAGTGCGCTCCTGGCCTAGTTATAGGTCGATGGCCTTTTAAGCCCAACAAAGTAGGGAAGAAAGGGCGAAAAGACCAAAACCATAGCAAACAATTATAATATTATCCATAGCAGCACTCCACAAGTCAGAGAGAGGTATAGGAACATCTGTCAACAAGTATCTATAGGTGAGGTGTGCGTCTGTTCTTAAATCTACAGAGAAAAGTCTCAAGATTTATCGTTGTAAAAGGAGGGCCAGACACGTCTCGTCTAACTTTGTACAACTTGTCGCTTGTTTGTATGACCCACAGAGCCGGCCACTTCAAAAGAGCATACCCAGACATGTAGAGAGGATGGCCTCTCTACTCAGCTTGACAATAAGACTTCACTAGATTCGAATTCTAGTGGATCAGGCAAGCGAAGTGACTGAGAAAACATGAGCACCAGTAATTCCTCGAGTTGGGAGACAAGTTGTTTCTGTGTGACCTGTAAGATCTGCCACAAAATGATCAAAGGACATTAGAAAGTTTCAGCACTGAAATCCTCATATATAGAAGCATACACTCATATACTTCTCCATGGAAGGGGGAGTGCATGCATCAGGAAGCTGGTTAGAGAACAATCGTGATTACTGTTGAAGACTCAGATGTCTTGGTAGCTTCTTAGACTTGCGGAATCGTAATAATACGATTGTTAATAACTCTTGGAATGGGCAGGATTTGAACCCACCGTCGACTCACTCCTAAACTTAGTAGACAGATGCTCAAACTACTGTACCATGCCGGCCTAATAAGAGCTGTGGTCACAGTACAGCTCATGCTGACTTTCCTGTTGTACAAAAATATACATAGTCCGACGTATCTTATTAGGCCCACATGGTACAGTGGTTGAAGCACTGGCCTGCTAGTTTTAGAACTGACATGCTATGAGTTTGAACCCTGCCCATTCCTTGAGTATTGTGCCTTGGAATTATCAATGACATTCCATGCTCAGTGTATCATAGATATGAAACAACAGACTCGACACGATTTCTTGACCCTGAACGCTTGCCTCAGACGCAGTACTGTTAGTACTTTGGTTAGTCTTCATGTCTATAATGACATTGACCGTTAGTACCTTGGCTAGCTTTCATGTGTACACTAGCAGTGACTGCTAGTATCTTAATTGGCCTTCATATATACACTGTCAGTATGCTGGATGCTCTTCTTGTGTATACCGAAGGTAACACTGTAAATACCCTGGTTAGTCTTTAAGTGTCTGCTGGGTGACACTGCCAATACACTGGTTGGTCAACAAGTGTACACTGCCTGGCACTCTCAACACACTAGTTGGGCTTCATGAGTACACAGGCTAACACTATCAGTGCACTGGTTAGACTGGCTGACACTCTCAGTACTTTGGTTGGTCTTGCTGACACTCTTAGTACACTGGTTGGTCTGGCTGACACTCTCAGTACACTGGATGGTCTGGCTGACACTCTCAGTACACTGGTTGGTCTAGCTGACACTCTCAGTACACTGGTTGGTCTGGCTGATACTCAGTACACTGGTTGATCTGACTGGCACTCAGTACACTGGTTGGTCTGGCTGATACTCTCAGTACACTGGTTGGTCTGGCTGACACTCTCAGTACACTGGTTGGTCTTGCTGACACTCTCAGTACACTGGTTGGTCTGGCTGACACTCAGTACACTGGTTGGTTTGGCTGACACTCTCAGTACACTGGTTGATCTGGCTGATACTCAGTACTCTGGTTGATCTGACTGGCACTCAGTACACCGGTTGATCTGGATGGCACTCTCAGTACACTGGTTGGTCTGGCTGATACTCTCAGTACACCGGTTGGTCTGGCTGGCACTCTCAGTTGGTCTTCTTATCTGGACACATTATAACTGACATCATGAGTACGTTACTTGGCCGTGTAAGCATGAACACCCTCACACAACTGAAGACAGATTACACTCACGATCATTCCTTTGGTTAGCTTGGTCGGTAGTTCTCGATTCCAGGAACTACCCAAGATCATTTCCAGGAGATAATGAAGATCACTTGTCGCATGTATGCACCTTCTATCCACGTCCCCACTGTCAATGAACTGAGATATTCAATCTTCTTGGCTAGACGCAAAGAGATATAGTTTACACAACTTGAACCATGTGATTGGCTATTCATATGACCTTCGTGCTAACTGTTAGGCAGCTATAAGGGGTGTAGTGATGTTAGGAAATAGCGAATAATGTCAACGAATAGTTCGTGACATCAGATAATCGTGAATATCATTCAAGAAGATGAAGTTTCAGTAAACAAGAACGTATTTGTTTTGTATTTGTCTTTTCAGGCCGAGGGTGGGAGGTACAGTGCCTGTATTCTGAAGGATGGGTGGGGATGTTACAGTCCTGGAGGTGGGAGGTATAGTGCCTGTATTCTGAAGGATGGGTGGGGATGTTACAGTCCCAGAGGTGGGAGGCACAGTACCTGTATTTTGAAGGATGGGTGGGGATGTTACAGTCCAGGAGATGGGAAGTACAGTGCCTGTATGTTGAAGGATGGGTGGGGATGTTACAGTCCTGGAGGTGGGAGGTACAGTGTCTGAAGGATGGGAGGGGATGTTACAGTGCTGGAGGTGGGAGGTACAGTGTCTGAAGGAGGGGAGGGGATGTTACAGTACTGGAGGTGGGATGTACGGTGCCAAATCTCAGTCTATGAACAGAACATAGACAATGACGGGATCTGGACATAGATGCAATGTTGCAACTGCTTATCTGCATGGGTTTACGATCATAGAACCTGCCAGACTACACGTCTTACAGGAATCGCCTTCAGCAGACAGACACACATGCAAACTACACACTTGTAGCAACCAACCAGCTGAAAACGAATGTTTTCCAGGAGGACTCATGATACAGATGATGATCACTGATCCATGTACCACAGGAACTACAGCAAAAACAATGTCGACTTCAAATTTGTTGACTTTCTACAAATGTTATGCAACACTGTACATATAACATGTGCAAGAAGTGTGAACTCCATCTGTAGAACTTACAATTATCTGCATGTCATTTTTCAGCGGACACGGTAATATAAGAAAAAAATCCTGGTACTTTGGTAACATACTGTCGACTTCTATAAGAGTTCTTCTCCTTGTTTATTGAAAGCAGTACTACTTGGTCACTTACATATACAGATTATGTATGTGATGCAAATCTGCGAGTGACTTGAAGTGAAAAAATCTACATGACAGACCTGTCCTTATTTAGCTCTGTTCACTCGCGCTATCTTTTCAGTGCTTGTTATTTTTTTAGCGAAAATTATTCAGCGTGCTTATAACCCCAAATATGAAACATTTAAATGATTAGTAATTAATTTTTGCTCGATGGGAGCTAGGTGGAAATAATGGTAGAATTACCGACAAAATGTTAGGTAAATGGACACAGATGCAACTATGTGACATTTCATTGTGGCAACGTTTTGGGCTCTTAGAGAGTGAAAAGTTCCCACATAAAAAGTAACGTTAGTTCCATCTGTGTCCATTTACCTAACACTCTAGGTGGTGACCACAATATATGTCCTTTAGCGTGTTTACTCTGAGGCTGCGCGTATTCAAACTCTACATGAGTTAGCATTTGTAAATAACATCTGTAAATATATAATGACTAGAAAATCATCATAAGATTTGGTAAGAAAAATTTCAGCTGTTTGCTCCTGGAATACTAAGGTGTACAACTGGTTATTAGATAGGGGTACTCACTGTGGTGTCGTCGAAGTAGAATTGAGCCTTGGAGGCGTGCACTTGCGGCGAGATGGTTTCTGGGGGGATCTCCAGCACCTCTCCTTCCCGTATGGTTTCCAGGTTCACCGTCATCTTTGAGTCAATTCGAGACAGATCCAGCTCTTTGTAGTTCTCGAGTTCCTGTTCCATTTTCTCTGGTTCTTCCTTATGCTTGTCCTCCTTGGAGATGAGATCTTCAGAGAGCTTGTTGGAGACTTCAGTGAGACTGTCAGAGCCTTGAAGCTCATCGTTCTTGGTGTTCTCCTCCGGGGAGTCGACACTCGCTCCCTTGCTGGTTCCCGCTAGTCTTTCATTTGTCTCTTCCTTCCTTTCCTTGTCTGTCTTGCCATGTGCCACCTCGTCCTCTTTGTTGTCGGCTGGTTTATCGTTGGAGATTTGTTTGTCGAGCTTCATGATGGTGGTGGTGGTGGTAGTTAACTAGGATATACGCTCAACCATTGCTGCTCTCATCTCCTCGACCAGCTACCTCACTTCACCAGCTCCTGCCTGCACATCCACATAAGAAAACATTAACACAGCATTTTCAAAAAATAAATCCTTGAAATTCAGCTTAATTAATACTGGTACCTATGAATAACTAAAGTGTAATGAACACTTGTCAATGCCCAATAATAACCCACATGGAGACAGAGACTGAAAAGATTAACTGATCTGTATATTTCAAACCCCCTTCTGGGATCCTCTTCAGTAGATACACAAATGAAAGGAGAACATGTGTACCTGCTGAAGAGTATCCCAGAAGGGTTTCGAAATATAGAGATCAATCTGGCTCTATGTTGGTTACTGAGCATTGGTACTTATTAAGTATTCCTGAATGAGAATCTTTAAGTAGTTGCATAAATTTTCTTTTTTTTTTTCTTCCTCCAACTTTTCGATTTTGATTAGCTCGTAACTCGAGAACCCCTTATCCTATTGGATTCGAATTTCAACACTTGTGTGCGGAACAAGGACCAGATTCTAGGAAAAATTTCAATGTGCGGGTGCCTTATGATCAAAGGTATTGACCATATTCCCAGCATCCTGGAAACTCGCGAATTTCTTCCAAAGCTCTCAGTGGCGTAGCTTCAAACATTAAAAAAAAAATTGCTTCCTAATTAAATGACAGTCGAGAGAGAAATTTACCTTACCTGGGAAAACACAAATCTGACCATTTCATGTGTAAAATTGCATGAAATTTTGACTCCCGTTTAACTATCACGATCAAAATATATCCATCTACCTCTTTTGAATGGCTCCAATATTTAATGGCTAAGGTATTTTACTGTATATTGTTATCGGTTATAGATTCACATACAGCAGAATCTCTGGTCACGAACGCTTCCGAACATGAACAAATTGGTTCACGAACAAAAAAATTGGCCAAATATTTGCATCTGGTCACGAACACATAATTGGGTGCCGAACAAGCACAGCCACGCCAACTGTCACATTCTGCGCCATTTTTTTTCGCACGAGCTAAACAAATCTAAAATATATCTAGTTGGATTAGGCTAAAATAAATTACGCTTGCTATCATAAGGTTAGGTAAGTTTTCTAAGACTCTTTTGTTGCAAAATTATAAATTTTTACATTAGCATTAATGAAAAAAATATATCTTTAAACGTATAAGAGAAAATTTTAGAAAGGATTTAATTTTAAATGAGTTCTTGCTAATTGACCAGTTTTACATGTTCGGCACGATATATATATATATATATATATATATATATATATATATATATATATATATATATATATATATATATATATATATATATATATATGTTCATATAACACAGATGCATAAATACATGCATACATACACATACAAACATTCATGCAACGCTTAGGTATTTTTATTATGGAAACGTTTCGCTAGCCGTAGCTTCATCAGTCCAGTACAGAGAAACACAGTGAAAGATGAGAGGTTTAAGTTAAACAGTCCCTCAGCCTAGAGAAAATGAGTTTCGTCCTTCAATGTTAATATAAGTATAGCATATGCACGGAGAAGGGGTTTATATACTGGAGGCGACACCTTCACATTATTCTTCTACTATTTCTGGAAAAAAACGTAAATATTTAGTTTTACCCTCACAGACCCGTCCATCTCAAGTGACATCTTATCTCTCATAAACCTTTGTCAAGTTTTGTACCACACTACCTACCCTGGTTTTAATGACGTAGTTCTATGTGATGGACAGCAAAAGGATTAATCAACAGAGGAGAACAGTAATTTAGTAACTGGAATGCCTGTTTGTAAATATTAATTTATTGAAAAGTGCAAAACTGGCCAAGTTACCAAATTTTGGGTTTTTAATACAGAGATTTTGTCTTTCAACGATTTCCAAACCTTATCACTTCACATTATAAGACAACAGATGCTGGAGGTACATCGTCAACCCTCATCACCTCACATTCACCCAGGTTCTGTATGACCTCACGGGTTTACGGCTCTCCCCCCAAACCAGAAATTCCCTCAAAGACAAAGAGATAGATAAGGTTTTAAATACACTTAGATATGTTAGGTACATTGTGGCATTATACAGTATATTAGGCATATTCTAATGCTGTTCAATTAGGTTAGTTTTTCTGCTAAATTAATAATCAATATTGTAAAAAATATACAGAACTTTATTTGGAGGGAGGTGATACAGTGTAAAGAGGGGGGAGAGGGGAGATCTTGGGGAAACTGTTCTCCCTTGGTGATACTTGCACCCCACCTGGTGATACTTGCACCCCACCTGGTGACACTTGTACCCCACCTGGTGACACTTGCACCCCACCTGGTGACACTTGTACCCCACCTGGTGATACATGCATCCCACCTGGTGACACCTGCACCCCACCTGGTGATAACAGCACACCTGCAAGACACAGTCGGGTTTGTTGCTTCATCTCAGTCGTAGTGAGCTTTCTTGACAACCCCGTGTTAATGAGTAAAATAAACCTGTAATTCCAGACACCACCACTCGTCTAATAAATAATATATATATATATATATATATATATATATATATATATATATATATATATATATATATATAGTGTGTGTGTGTGTGTGTGTTTGAATCAGAACTGCGGCTTGGCCAGGACTCGATCCTGCGTTCCCATGCCCAGCCCTGTGATCCTTGGTTTCTGTGATGAGTTTTTTCACCCAGCTCTTTGAGGAACTTTAGACCCATGCTCCAAGGGTATATATATATATATATATATATATATATATATATATATATATATATATATATATATATATATATATATATATATATATATATATATATATATTATTTATTAGACGAGTGGTGGTGTCTGGAATTACAAGTTTATTTTACTCATTAACACGGGGTTGTCAAGAAGGCTCACTACGAAAATCTGTAGCTCAAGTACTTTCACACCTCTCAGTTCGTCATCTGGAGCTATGCAATGTTGCAAGGCTACAACTGAAGGAGGGGAAGTTTTTCTCAGAATAACACAGAGTGGGCCTGTCGCCTCCTCCTGGCTCTCTTAGACAGTGGCCAGCGGTCGGCGTCACACCCACCATTGCCATCATCCCCCCATATGGGGTAAGAGGGTTTTGAGAAGTCAAGAATTATGAAATTAGAAGATATAATAGTCCGCCCCAAGCTTTTTCTAACCGTTTAGAACAGGTCCTGTGACTTGAGAAAATAAGTTTCTCAGTGGTTATTATATATATGGATTGCTATTATTCTGTGTAACCTATTTAATTAATAAAAGAGAGGAAATAAATGTTCTCTTTGTCCGTTTGAATGTCCTGTTTCCGAATGTTCTCAGGGGTACTGAGACGCATCCTTTACATTGTCTACTATTCTTCTCAGTATCGAGTATTATCCCTTACTTAGGATTCTTCTCTACCATTCCTATAATATTTCTATGATCCAGATTTCTACTTCTAATATTCTTTAACCCACTACCTATGTAATCAGGTAATCTTGTCAATGTATGGTGCCATCACAGCTAAACGCGTTATATAACCATACACCAACTGGCGTAGCATGGTGTTTTGGTGCGTAGACAACAGGTCGAGCGTCACCAATCCATCATGAGACCACCTGGCAAAATGAGCAATCCTGTGATTTTGTATAGCACTGTTGTTCAACGTTGTGTACAACAGACTCTACTAGATAGCTATTGAGCTTGTATAACCCATAATTTGAGTTATATACGGTATTCCTGATGGAATGAAAATTTTCAGCCAAAGTGCAAAGAAACGACGGACAAATTTGAACGCACGCACCAGACAATAGAGAAAAGACTGTGTGACCCCACGGTTCAATAGTCAACGTAAAGAGGCAAAAATACAGAAACATATGAGCATAGAAGAAAGTACAGAATACGCTCAATTCCAGCGAATAATCTAGATTACAATTAAAAAAAACAGAAACGATTATATTCGAGCGAGAAGGGTACAGAGCAATTTGAAATTGCCATAACAACGAAGACAAAATCAGAACCGAAACTACATCAGAAGAAAGATAACAGTGAAGGATCAAGTGACAACACGGTGAACAGAAGGGAAAACACCCACAAGAAACGACAGGGAGGTACGCAATGAGCTCAAAATAAAATTCCAGTGTCTTCATAGAAGATAGGATAAACACAATAAAATTATTGCTCACTGAACGAAATTCATCCTGTTCTCTATTTGTAAGTTTCATAACAATAAAAAAGCTTTCAAATGAGCTGATGTATGTAACAGCTCTTAGCTTGTAAATAAAGTTAGGAACCTTAATCTAATTTGCAAAACACTGTGTAAAAAAAAAGAGGATATGAGGGGAGGGGAAACTCTTAATGCAACTTGATACATCAAAGGCATCTGGGTCAGACATAATATCACCATGAATATTAAGGGGAGCTGAAATACTGTACAAGGCCCTCACACAGATTTTTTAACAAATCTTTATTGACAAGTAAAGTATTAGACCGGTGTCGATAACATGTATAATTTGTAAAATATTGGAATATATTATACGAAGGAAACTTGTTGAGCATCTTGAAATTACTAAATTCTTTATACAACGCCAGCATGAGTGTAGAAATGGAAGACTGTTGTTCCTTATAAACCTTCCACAGACACCAGAGGATAACAGAAGTAGTATAAGAAAAACAAACATAGATAGGCTGTATATGTCTATAGACTATAAGAAGGTTTTTGATTCGGCAGCTCATAGAAGAAGGCTACTTGGTAAATTAGAAGAGCAAGTCGAGGTAAAAGGAAAGCTATTAGCATAGAAAAAAAAAAGTTAGTGTAAGTGATGAAAAGTCAGGCTGGGAGAGTGTAACTAGTGGAGAGCCAGAGTGATCAGTGTCAGCACCAATACTGATCCTGGTGTATATTAAAAACATAATTACAGAAATTAGCTTCTATATATCCTTATTTACGAAACATGCAAAAATAATGAGAATAAAAGTTGAAGATGATAAAAGAATGCTGCAGGAAGAGCTTGACACACTTCTGAAGTGGTCGAATATAGTTACAGGAATTTAATAATAGTAAAAACAAAGTAATGAACCTGGGAGATGAGAAAAGAATGAGGAAGGAGGACATCTAATAGCCACAGTTAAGAGACAAACACCTTGGAATGACCTAGCATTGACATAGAGTAGATGATGTGGCATCAAAATTAGATATGATGAAGTGATTTCACGTCAGTTAGTCGTGAGTTAAGCGGAATCCTGGAGGTCTTTTCTCGCAAACTTTAATAGGTAGTAACCCTCCCCCCTCCCACATGTACATATTTACACACACACACACACACACACACACACACACACACACACACACACACACACACACACACACACACACACACACACACACACACCTGGTCAAGCACGTCAAGAAATTAGAGAAAGTGCAAAGGTTTGCAACAAGACTAGTCTCAGAGCTAAGGGGATTGTCCTACGATGAAAGGTTAAGAGAAATTCGCCTGACAACACTGGAGGACAGGAGAGTCAGGGAAGACATGATAACAACATAAAATACTGCGCGGAATAGACAAGGTAGACAGAGACAGGATGTTCCAGAGATGGGACACAGAAACAAGAGGTCACAATTGGAAGCTGAAGACTCAGATGAGTCAAGGGGATATTAGGAAGTATTTCTTCAGTCATAGAGTTGTCAGGCAGTGGAATAGCCTAGAAAGTGACGTAGTGGAGGCGGGAACCATACATAGTTTTAAGACGAGGTTTGATAAAGCTCATGGAGCAGGGAGAGAGAGGCCAGTAGCAATCAGTGACGAGGCGGGGCCAGGAGCTATGAATAGACCCCTGCAACCACAAATAGGTGAGTACACACACACACACACACACACACATACACACGTAACTAACGTCAAGAAATTAGAGAAAAGTGCAGAGGTTAGGAAGGAGACTCGTCTCAGAGCTAAGGAGTATGAGCTATGAAGAGATACTGAAGGAGTTAAACTTAATGACATTAGGGGACAGGACTTCGGGGCGATACGATAACGACGTACAAAATACTGAGACGTATTGACAGAATGGAAGGGGGAAACAGGAAGAGGAGAGCACAGCTTGAAGTTGAAAACAAAATGAGTCGCAGGGATGTTAGGAAGTATTTCTTCATCAATAGAATGAGCAGGAAGTGGAATGGAGTGATCTTGACAGTGGAGTGCCTTTGACTGTGGAGTGACCTTGATAGTGGAGTGACCTTGACAGTGGCGTGACCTTGACAATGGAGTGACCTTGACAGTGGAGTGACCCTGACAGTGGAGTGGTAGAGGAAGGATCTACACAAAGCTTAAAGAAGAGGTACCATAGGGCTCTCGAAGCCAGGAGAGAGTAAACCCAGTAGCGGCCAGCGAAAAGGCGGGGCCAAGAGCCGAGACTCGACTCCTGCAACCACGTACAGGTGAATACATACGTGCGTATACACACACAAAAACAGAGTAAAGTGCTTATTGACAAGTGACTGGTAACTACTACTGCTCTCTCTCCCTCTCTCTCTCTCTCTCTCTCTCTCTCTCTCTCTCTCTCTCTCTCTCTCTCTCTCTCTCTCTCTCTCTCTCTCTCTCTCTCTCTCTCTCTCTCTCTCTCTCTCTCTCTCTCTCTCTCTCTCTCTCTCTCTCTCTCTCTCTCTCTCTCTCTCTCTCTCTCTCTCTCTCTCTCTCTTTAACACTAGTGTGGTAAACATCGTACTGGCTTGTTGACGCCAACTATTATAACAATTGTAATGGTTGCTGGTGAGTGAGTGTATGATCCAGTATATGTACTGCTGATAACTCTATCGTGTTCTCCCACCTTAATTAAATACATCAACAACAATAATATCATTCACGGAATGTGAAACACAGTAACATATACACAAATCATCTAAGGATACAGGATAGTATGTTAGACTTAGCCACAGTTGTGTGATTTTTCAACAGTGAGTTGGATTTTGAATCTGCAGAAACGTTTATAACTTAATAAATAAAATAAGTGGCTAGTCTTATAGCCATCTCGTAAGATGCACACAACGTTCTTCCCAGCCAGTCTGACAAAAAAATTATTTCAAAACAATATTAATAAGAGGTTGGAAAAATATAATTGCGCATTCAACTTGTGACATGATGGCCAGAACCGTGGCGTATTATATACCACAGTGTGAGAGAACTTGTGACATGATGGCCAGAACCATGGTGCATTATATACCACAGTGTGAGAGAACTTGTGATATGATGGCCAGAACCGTGGTGCATTGTATACCACAGTGTGAGAGAACTTGTGACATGGCCAGAACCGTGGTGCATTGTATACCACAGTGTGAGAGAACTTGTGATATGATGGCCAGAACCGTGGTGCATTATATACCACAGTGTGAGAGAACTTGTGATATGATGGCCAGAACCGTGGTGCATTATATACCACAGTGTGAGAGAACTTGTGATATGATGGCCAGAACCGTGGTGCATTGTATACCACAGTGTGAGAGAACTTGTGATATGATGGCCAGAACCGTGGTGCATTGTATACCACAGTGTGAGAGAACTTGTGACATGGCCAGAACCGTGGTGCATTGTATACCACAGTGTGAGAGAACTTGTGATATGATGGCCAGAACCGTGGCCATCACTCTCACCTCCACTATTGTTTTCCTCACTCTCACCTCCACTATTGTCTCCCACACTCTCACCTCCACTACTGTCTCCTCACTCTTACCTCCACTATTGTCTCCCTCATTCTCACCTCCACTATTGACTCCCACACTCTCACCTCCACTATTGTTTCCTTCATTCTCACCTCCACTATTGTCTCCCTCAATCTTACCTCCACTATTGTCTCCTCACTCTTACCTCCACTATTGTCTCCCTCATTCTCACCTCCACTATTGACTCCCACACTCTCACCTCCACTATTGTCTCCCTCACTCTTACCTCCACTATTGTCTCCCTCATTCTCACCTCCACTATTGACTCTCACACTCACCTCCACTATTGTCTCCCACACTCACTTCCACTATTGTCTCCCTCACTCTCACCTCCACTATTGTCTCCCTCACTCTCACCTCCACTATTGTCTCCCACACACTCACCTCCACTATTGTCTCCAACACTCTCACCTCCACTATTGTCTCCCTCACTCTCACCTCCACTATTGTCTCCCTCACTCTCACCTCCACTATTGTCTCCCTCACTCTCACCTCCACTACTGTCTCCCACACTCTCATCTCCATTATTGTCTCCCTCACTCTCACCTCCACTATTGTCTCCCTCACTCTCACCTCCACTACTGTCACCCACACTCTCACCTCCACTGTTGTCTCCCTCACTCTCACCTACACTATTGCCTCCCACACTCTCACCTCCACTATTGTCTCCCTCACACTCACCTCCATTATTGTCTCCCTCACTCTCACCTCCACTATTGTCTCCCTCACTCTAACCTCCACTATTGTCTCCCTCACTCTCACCTCCACTATTGTCTCCCACACTCTCACCTCCACAATTGTCTCCCTCACTCTCACCTCCACTATTGTCTCCCACACTCTCACCTCCATTATTATCTCCCAAACTCTCACCTCCAGTATTGTCTCCCTCACTCTCACCTCCACTACTGTCTTCCTCACTCTCACCTCCACTATTGTCTCCCACATTCTCACCTGCACTATTGTATCCCTCTCACATCCACTATTATCTCCCTCACTCTCACCTCCACTACTGTCTCCCACACTCTCACCTCCACTATTGTTTCCTTCACTCTCACATCCACTATTGTCTCCCTCACTCTCACCTCCATTATTATCTCCCAAACTCTCACCTCCAGTATTGTCTCCCTCACTCTCACCTCCACTACTGTCTTCCTCACTCTCACCTCCACTATTGTCTCCCACATTCTCACCTGCACTATTGTATCCCTCTCACATCCACTATTATCTCCCTCATTCTAACCTCCACTACTGTCTCTCTCACTCTCACCTCCATTATTGTCTCCCACACTCTCAATTCCACTATTGTCTCCCACACTCTCACCTCCACTATTGTCTCCCACACTCTCACCTCCACTGTCTCCCTCACTCTCACCTCTACTATTGTCTCCCACACTCTCACCTCCACTATTGTCTTCCACACTCTCACCTCCACTATTGTCTCCCACACTCTCACCTCCACTATTGTCTCCCACACTCTCACCTCCACTATTGTCTTCCACACTCTCACCTCCACTATTGTCTCCCACACTCTCACCTCCACTATTGTCTTCCACACTCTCACCTCCACTATTGTCTCCCACACTCTCACCTCCATTATTGTCTCCCACACTCTCAATTCCACTATTGTCTCCCACACTCTCACCTCCACTATTGTCTCCCACACTCTCACCTCCACTGTCTCCCTCACTCTCACCTCTACTATTGTCTCCCACACTCTCACCTCCACTATTGTCTTCCACACTCTCACCTCCACTATTGTCTCCCACACTCTCACCTCCACTATTGTCTCCCACACTCTCACCTCCACTATTGTCTCCCTCACTCTCACCTCTACTATTGTCTCCCACACTCTCACCTCCACTGTCTCCCACACTCTCACCTCCACTATTGTCTTCCACACTCTCACCTCCACTATTGTCTCCCACACTCTCACCTCCACTATTGTCTCCCTCACTCTCACCTCCACTACTGTCTCCCTCACTCTCACCTCCACTACTGTCTCCCTCACTCTCACCTCCACTACTGTCTCCCACACTTTCACCTCCACTATTGTCTCCCTCACTCTCACCTCCACTACTGTCTCCCTCACTCTCACCTCCACTACTGTCTCCCACACTCTCACCTCCACTATTGTCTCCCTCACTGTCACCTCCACTATTGTCTCCCACACTCTCACCTCCATTATTGTCTCCCACACTCTCACCTCCACTATTGTCTCCCTCACTCTCACCTCCATTATTGTCTCCCTCACGCTCACCTCCACTATTGTCTCCCACACTCTCACCTCCACTGTTGTCTCCCTCACTCTCACCTCCACTAGTGTTTCCCTACCTCCCTCATTCTCACCTCCACTATTGTCTCCCACACTCTCACCTCCACTATTGTCGCCCTCACTCTCACCTCCACTATTGTCTCCCTACCTCCCTCACTCTCACCTCCACTATTGTCGCCCTCACTCTCACCTCCACTATTGTCTCCCTACCTCCCTCACTCTCACCTCCACTATTGTCACCCACACTCTCACCTCCACTATTGTCTCGAACACTCTCATCTCCACTATTGTCTCCCTCACTCTCACCTCCACTATTGTCTCCCTACCTCCCTCACTCTCACCTCCACCACTGTCTCCCTCACTCTCACCTCCACTATTGTCTCCCACACTCTCACCTCCACTATTGTCTCCCACACTCTCACCTCCACTATTGTCTCCCACACTCTCACCTCCACTATTGTCTCCCACACTCTCACCTCCACTATTGTCTCCCTCACTCTCACCTCCACTACTGTCTCCCAACCTCCCTCATTCTCACCTCCACTATTGTCTCCCTCACTCTCACCTCCACTGTTGTCTCCCACACTCTTACCTCCACTATTGTCTCCCACACTCTCACCTCCACTATTGTCTCCCACACTCTCACCTCCACTATTGTCTCCCTCACTCTCACCTCCACTACTGTCTCCCTGCCTCCCTCACTCTCGCCTCCACTATTGTCTTCAAGGTTTTAAAGAGAGCTCATCTTGCCACATAGATTGTTACGAAGTATAGCTCCTGTCCCAGGTCATGGATCGGGCCGCGGGGGCAGTGACCCACGTAATACCCTCCTGGTAGACTCCCCCCTCAAGTGAGTGTCCATTACCATGATAATCACAGCAGCAAATATAAACATTAGGGAGGAGTTTCCTTATGACACCTGGTGTCCCTCTTCATCCATCAGTATAAAATGGGTACTTGGGTGTTAGTCGACTGATGTGGGTCGCATCCTGGGACAAAACTGACTTAATTTGCGGGAAATGCACTGTATAACAAAGAACTCTCTATATAGCAGTATGTCTCTGATATCAGCTAGACCTGTATACCTTGCGCATCTATACCGTGTACCTTTATACCTTGTGCATGTATACCTTGTACCTGTATATCTTGTACATGTATACCTTGTACCTGTATACCTTGTGCATGTATATCTTGTACATGTATACCTTGCGCATGTATACCTTGTACATGTATACCTTGTACATGTATACCTTGTACATGTATACCTTGTACCTGTATACCTTGTGCATGTATACCTTGTACATGTATACCTTGTACATGTATACCTTGTGCAGGTATACCTTGTACATGTATACCTTGTGCATGTATACCTTGTACATGTATACCTTGTACATGTATACCTTGTACCTGTATACCTTGTGCATGTATACCTTGTGCATATATACCTTGTACATGTATACCTTGTACATGTATACCTTGTACATGTATACCTTGTACATGTATACCTTGTACCTGTATACCTTGTGCATGTATACCTTGTACATGTATACCTTGTACCTGTATACCTTGTGCATGTATACCTTGTACATGTATACCTTGTACATGTATACCTTGTGCAGGTATACCTTGTGCATATATACCTTGTACATGTATACCTTGTACATGTATACCTTGTACATGTATACCTTGTACATGTACTTGTAGAAATAATAATATTATTATTATTATTATTATTATTATTATTATTACTATTATTATTATTATTATTATTATTATAAGAAATATTATCGGAACAAAGTCATAAGTTTCCAAGTGGAAACTAGATCATTCTTTTTACACAGATCAGCCAGACTGTTGGCTGTGGTGTCATGTCAAATATAAGTACCAATAACCTCGCTGAAGGGGCGCTAACCAAAGAAGACTGACCCCTTGCCGGGCTGCCAGAGAACCAGAGGGGGTACTGTACCAGTAAACCAGATTGGGTACTGTAGCAGTACACTAGAGTGAGTGGGGTATTGTAGCAGTACACCAGAGTGAGTGGGGTATTGTAGCAGTACACCAGAGTGAGTGGGGTATTGTAGCAGTACACCAGAGTGAGTGGGGTATTGTAGCAGTACACCAGAGTGAGTGGGGTATTGTAGCAGTACACCAGAGTGAGTGGGGTATTGTAGCAGTACACCAGAGTGAGTGGGGTATTGTAGCAGTACACCAGAGTGAGTGGGGTATTGTAGCAGTGCACCAGAGTGAGTGGGGTATTGTAGCAGTACACCAGTGAGTGGGGTATTGTAGCAGTACACCAGAGTGAGTGGGGTATTGTAGCAGTACACCAGTGAGTGGGGTATTGTAGCAGTACACCAGAGTGAGTGGGGTATTGTAGTAGTACACCAGAGTGAGTGGGGTATTGTAGCAGTACACCAGAGTGAGTGGAGTGAGGAACTGTAGTAATACAAAGAGTGAGTGAGGTAATGTAGCAGTACACTAGAGTGAGTGAGGTAATGTAGCAGTACACTAGAGAGAGAGAGGTACTGTAGCAGTACACTAGAGTGAGTGAGGTAATGTAGCAGTACACTAGAGTGAGTGAGGTAATGTAGCAGTACACTAGAGAGAGAGAGGTACTGTAGCAGTACACTAGAGTGAGTGAGGTAATATAGCAGTACACTAGAGAGAGAGAGAGGTACTGTAGCAGTACACTAGAGTGAGGAACTGTAGTAGTACACTAGAGTGAGTGAGGTAATGTAGCAGTACACTAGAGTGAGTGAGGTAATGTAGTAGTACACCAGAGTGAGTGAGGTACTGTAGCAGTACACTAGAGAGAGAGAGGTACTGTAGCAGTGCACCAGAGTGAGTGGGGGTACTGTAGCAGTGCACCAGAGTGAGTGGGGGTACTGTAGCAGTGCACCAGAGGTACTGCAGCAGTACACTTGAGTGTGTGAGGTACTGTAGCAGTACAGTAGAGTGAGTAGAGTACGAATCCGTGACAACAGAGTGCTTACCGTGGCAGTAGAGTACGTACCGTAGAAACAGAGTAGGAAACATGGTAACAGAGTGCGTAGTGAGGCAAGAGAGTACCGAGGCAGCAGAGTGTGCACCATGGCATCCGAGTGCGTACCGTGGCAATAGAGTGCATACCGGGGCAACAGAGTGAGTTCCGTGACAACAGAGTACGGTGTTAACAGAGTTCCGTGGCAACAGAGTACCGTGGCATCAAAGTTTGTACCGCAGCAACGGTGTGCGTACCGTGGCAACAGTGCGTACCGTGGCAACAGAGTACCGTGGCTTCAAAGTGTGTGCCATGATAACAGAGTGTGTACCGTAACAACAGAGTGCGTACAGTGGCAACAAAGACCGCACCATGGCAGCAGTGTACCGTGGAAACAGAATGCGTACCGTGACAACAGAGTGCGTACCGTGACAACAGAGTGCGTACCCTAACAACAGAGTGAGTACCCTGGCAGCAGAATGTGTGCCGTGGGAATAGTGCGTACTGTGGCAATAGAGCGTACCGTGGCAACAGTGTGTACAGTGGCAACAAAGTGTGCACCGTGGCAACAGAATGCGTACCGTGACAACAGTGCGTACCGTGACAAGAGTGAGTACCCTGGCAGCAGTGTGTACCGTGGCAATAGTGCGTACTGTGGCAACAGAGCGTACCATGGTAACAGAGCGTACCATGGCAACAGAGTGCGTACCGTGGCAACAGAGTGGCGGGTTTTGCAGAAACACTGAGGAATCAATACCAGAGCACCACATCTTCACGCATGAAACCAGTTTCTACTGATACCACTGGCGCCAGTCACGGGCGTGGCTCACACTAGTCAAGTCTGAAACCACTTGCACACAAAACTGAAACACAGGTTGAAAAAAAATCTCCATATTTCAGCTTCGGTCGCAGACCATCGTCAGAGTAGCACCCAAGATGAAGAATAGCTCTTCAGAGAATATATGCAGATTTATAAATCCAGCTAAAGTCGTAGTGAACGACTCTTTGTAAATAATAATAATGATAACAACAAAAACAATAATAATAATAATAATAATAATTATTATTATTATTACTGTTAATAGTAATGATAACAATAATATAATCTTTATTTCTACAAGTACATGATACAATTTATACAGGCCTTGCTGACGTCAGTGACGTACTATATAGGAAGGCCCTGGTTACGCAAAGCATTTTGGGCAAATTAGGTTAATTTTGTCCCCAGGATGCAACTCACACCAGTCAACTAACACCCAAGGTACCCATTTACTGCTACGTGAATATGGACAGCAGGTGTTTTAAGGAAACACGTCCTAATGTTTCCACCCGTACCGGAGATCAATCCACGGACCTGTGTGAGAGTTGAGTGCGCTACCAACTGAGCTACGGGACACATGAATAAACAGTAAATGACTGACTGGATGGTACAAAATACTTCTCACTTATAAGACCTCAGTTTGAGTGTTCATTTTCATGCAGGTTTATGTTCAAGCGTAAACTTGTGTAATAGTTTAAGTGTCGAGTAAAGAATTAAAATAATTCTAAAGTTTTTCTAGTCTTCCTCTTATCTTCAATTTCCCGTCTCCTCCGTTTATTATACCATGACCATAATTATTATATTTAAGTGGAAGATTGGTTGAGTCAGTAATTTGTCAATAGTGATGACTCAGACCTGTGATTAACCCACGGTCTGAGTGACGGTAATTACTCAGGTCTATTACATCATTGCAATTAAACTACAGGTGTATTTGGGTGATACCTAAGATCCGGCCTGAGAACCGGACGTCAGATTGAGCGTCAACAAGTCCACTTTACTTTGGAATGTAATGATCAAAACAAAGAGATCATTGTTCCTACACCAGGAAGTGTGGAGCAGGACAGAGGGCAAGCAGGTAGGATTTGTCCTCCACGCATGGAGGAGAGAAAGACGAGGCTGGAGTTCTGTTAGATCATTAATGGAACTTTCAATGTGGTCTACCAAGTGGAAACCATATTATTATTATTATTATTATTATTATTATTATTATTATTATTATTATTATTATTATTATTATTATTATTATTATTATTATTATTATTATTATTATTATAACAATCAAAACTAAGTGCTAAACCTACAAGGGCCATACAGCGCTGTAGGGTCGGTTTTGCTAGAGATTAGATTTAGATTTTGCCACCGAAGTGGCTAGTTTATTGTGCACCCCACATCCATCCTGTGGACGGTAGCGCGAGAGCATATGGATACACAAAAGGCCTAGGAACTAGGCCCCAAAGGGTTAACAGGAATACATATGGATTTATATCTACATATCTACATCTACTTTTGCTAAAGATAAAATATACGATAAAATATACCCCTGACTGATCTTTGATCAGTCAGGGGTAGGAATGTAAGAGGCAGAGCCAGAAAGGGTAGTGAGCTCAAGGGAAAATATAATTAAAGTTGGTGTAACAAAGCAGTTGCTGATAAAAACTCAAAGAGAGAGTCTGCTTTAATGGTGGGGCTGTCAGCAAGGTCAGGTAAAGTAAGTGCGTTAGAGCAGTGACGAAGCCGACGCCGGAGGTAAATTCTGCTTGCCCGCTGTTAGACAGGACGGTCTATAAAGAGATGGTGAACTGACAACGGAACTTGGCAATCCTCACAGAGTGGCACTGAGAACTTCTCCATGAGATACCCCATGAGTGAGACGTGTGTGTCCGATACGTAGGTGAGAGAATGTAGTCTCCCAAACACGACAGCGATGATAAGATGATCAGAAACACAAACAAGGTATGACAGAATCTAATTTGTTATGGATCAACTCAGACCATCGTTGTTGAAAACGGTTGCGAAGTTGTCTAGAGATTACTGAAAACAGTCTGAGAATGGAATACCCCTAGATGAAATGAAGAGGTCATGAACGGTTGACTGCGCAGCAGTGTGCCTGCTGCTGCTGCTGCAAACATTCACATGTCCAAGGACGCAGCAGAAAACGATGTCTTTGTCTTTACTAGAAATGTGGTGCAACCAAAGTTGTATACGAAGAACGATGGGATGAGGAAAATTTTTGGATACCCTGTAAAACACTAAAGTAGTCTGAAACTACTACAAATGTTGAGGTAGGCGAGGATGCAATATGTATAACAGCCATGAGAACTGTCTACAACTCAGCTGTGAAAATGCTAGCCGAGTCTAATAAATGACCTCGTATAAATCTAGTGGAGACTGTAGTTAAATGTAAATTATATTCAGTCAGTTATACGGTAAACTCTTTCGTAATAAATCACTGTAATAACTCACATGTTGTATCATGTACTTTCACTGTGCTAGCAACCTTGAATAATCAGTGCTAATAAAAGATTATGACCGAGTGATTAATACTCCACAGTCGGGGAAAAACACTAAGTGAACTAAGTAATTGTTACATATAATCTTATAAGTTTCCCGTTGATCATCTGAGTGTATGGTTTGTTACCATGAGTTTATGTCACTGTTACACACCTGGACCACATCATATTCCTGTTTATCCTGTCTATGTCCGGAGTATTTTGTATGTCGTGATCATATCTCCTCTCAATTCTTGACCTCTCAATAACATAAGGTCTCTAGCTCTAGCACTGTTTCTTCACGGCTCAGCCCTTCAACTCAGGCACTAGTATTCATGTTCTAAATACTGTACTTACTAGAGCCTCACTGTTTTACTAGATAGTGCTTCCCCGTCCAGGCTTCTCAGTCATCTTATTCCTCCATGCTAGTTTATTATTAAATTTATAGGGAAGCACTAAACCCGTAAGAGTTATACAGTGTCTGGGGGATGGGAGGAAATGAGGTTTGATTCAGGGAAAATGAAGAACCCTTCAGAAACATCAAGGATTATTATTATAATCAAGGGGGAAGCGCTAAACCCGGAGGATTATACAGCGCCTGGGGGGGGGGATGTGGAAGGCATTCAGGCTTAATTCGGGGAACTGGAGCACAGATCCAATTCCCTAAATCAAGAGCCCCTCACCAACATCAAGGAACCTTCCTTGAGGGGAGAAGCATCAAGGAGCTCTCTCTGAAGGGAACTAATATTAAAATCCATCTTTATATTCAGTGATCGCGGAGATAAAATATATGCAATACCAACACGAAGAAAAGAAACACAAATGCAGCGTAATACGATTATTTATTGACAACGTTTCGCCCACACAATGGGTTTTATCAAGTAACAAACAGACTTACTTGCAACTTGATGAAGCTCACTGTGTGGGCGAAACGTTGTAATAAAGGATCGCATTATACTGAACTTGTCTCTCTTTCTCCCTCTGATAATACTGACTCATTTATCTTATGTTTATTTTTGTTACCAATTACTTTTAGTAGTAAAAAACAATACTCACTCGTGTGCATGTATGCGTGCGTGCGTGCGTGCGTGCGTGCGTGCGTGCGTGCATGGGTGTGTGTGTGTGTGTGTGTGTGTGTGTGTGTGTGTGTGTGTGTGTGTGTGTGTGTGTGTGTGTGTGTGTGTGTGTGTGTACTCACCTAGTACTCACCTAGTTCAGGTTGTGGGGGTCGAGTCCGAGCTCCTGGCCCCGTGTATGTGTGTGTGTGTGTGTGTGTGTGTGTGTGTGTGTGTGTGTGTGTGTGTGTGTGTGTGTGTGTGTGTGTGTGTGTGTGTGTGTGTGTGTGTGTGTGTGTATGTGTGTGTGTGTGTGTGTGTGTGTGTGTGTGTGTGTGTGTGTGTGTGTGTGTGTGTGTGTGTGTGTGTGTGTGTGTGTGTGTACTCACCTAGTTGTACTCGCCTAGTTGAGGTTGCGGGGGTCGAGTCCGAGCTCCTGGCCCCGCCTCTTCACTGATCGCTACTAGGTCACTCTCCCTGAGCCGTGAGCTTTATCATACCTCTGCTTAAAGCTATGTATGGATCCTGCCTCCACTACATCGCTTCCCAAACTATTCCACTTACTGACTACTCTGTGGCTGAAGAAATACTTCCTAACATCCCTGTGATTCATCTGTCTTCAGCTTCCAACTGTGTCCCCTTGTTACTGTGTCCAATCTCTGGAACATCCTGTCTTTGTCCACCTTGTCAATTCCTCTCAGTATTTTGTATGTCGTTATCATGTCCCCCCTATCTCTCCTGTCCTCCAGTGTCGTCAGGTTGATTTCCCTTAACCTCTCCTCGTAGGACATACCTCTTAGCTCTGACACTAGTCTTGTTGCAAACCTTTGCACTTTCTCTAGTTTCTTCACGTGCTTGGCTAGGTGTGGGTTCCAAACTGGTGCCGCATACTCCAATATGGGCCTAACATACACGGTGTACAGGGTCCTGAATGATTCCTTATTAAGATGTCGGAATGCTGTTCTGAGGTTTGCTAGGCGCCCATATGCTGCAGCAGTTATTTGGTTTATGTGCGCTTCAGGAGATGTGCCTGGTGTTATACTCACCCCAAGATCTTTTTCCTTGAGTGAGGTTTGTAGTCTCTGACCCCCTAGACTGTACTCCGTCTGCGGCCTTCTTTGCCCTTCCCCAATCTTCATGACTTTGCACTTGGTGGGATTGAACTCCAGGAGCCAATTGCTGGACCAGGTCTGCAGCCTGTCCAGATCCCTTTGTAGTTCTGCCTGGTCTTCGATCGAGTGAATTCTTCTCATCAACTTCACGTCATCTGCAAACAGGGACACCTCAGAGTCTATTCCTTCCGTCATGTCGTTCACAAATACCAGAAACAGCACTGGTCCTAGGACTG
Organism: Cherax quadricarinatus; assembly: GCF_038502225.1. Lineage (NCBI taxonomy): Eukaryota > Metazoa > Arthropoda > Malacostraca > Decapoda > Parastacidae > Cherax > Cherax quadricarinatus. The sequence continues at coordinate 20,302,552 of NC_091325.1, forward strand.
ACCCCTGCGGGACCCCGCTGGTCACAGGTGCCCACTCTGACACCTCGCCACGTACCACTGTGTGTGTGTGTGTGTGTGTGTGTGTGTGTGTGTGTGTGTTCAGTTAATCTCAAGACCTGCTTCATTGATGTGAAAGAGGAACTGAGAAGTGCAGCTGTGAGTGGTTCCTGTGTGTGTGTGTGTGTGTGTGTGTGTGTGTGTGTGTGTGTGTGTGTGTGTGTGTGTGTGTGTGTGTGTGTGTGTGTGTGTGTGTGTGTGTGTGTGTGTGTGTGTGTGTGTGTGTGTGTGTGTGTGTGTGTGTGTGTGTGTGTGTGTACTCACCTATTTGTGGTTGCAGGGGTCGAGACTCAGCTCCTGGCCCCTGTGTATGTGTGTTTGTGTGTGTGTATACTGCCGATATGTGTCTGCGGGGGTCGATACTTAGCTCATGGACCGGCCTGATAACATTCTGTTGGTAGACGTGATTTAAGTCTGTCATATAATAATAATAATAATAATAATAATAATAATAATAATAATAATAATAATAATAATAATAGACGTGATTTAAGTCTGCCATATAATAATAATAATAATAATAATAATAATAATAATAATAATAATAATTATTATTATTATTATTATTATTATTATTATTATTATTATTATTATTATAATCATAGTAATAATAATACAATTATTACTACTGTTACAACTAATACTACAAATACTACTGCCTCTACTAATACTACTACCCCTACTAATACCACTAATATTACTACTACTATTATTTCTACTATTCCACTAGCTATACCCATGAAGGTCATTAAATGTTGTATAGCAGATGAAAGGAAGTAGAGTACTTGTCAACTGGAAAGATCACTGGGCCGCAACACACTGAGTGGTTTATGTGAGCATCCGCAACCCGTCCATTTCTTTCATATACGATTTTAGACAAATTTCTCCATAGGCGTTACCTCGGTTAGGTTACAGAATAACATAACGCCAATAAATGCACTAGCGCACCTCAACATCGACTGTCAAATGATTGCTCTTCATCCCAGTACTATAATCGCACATCTGACGTTCTTAGGCCAAAGTGATATACTGATGTTGATTAGAGGATGGACATCGGATACATACGGCGAAAGGTGCATGTCTCTCACCGTGTATACGCTGAGAGCATACTTTAATCCATATTCTATGGATTACACTATATATTCTAGTCTAGTGGTGAAAAGATAAGTACAGCCTTAATAACTCTAGTGTTGTCCATAGGCTTTAAGCCCAACGATATCTTACAGAGTGTTTTAAGTAAATTAAGCCATTTAGGTTAGGTTAGATTTGGTTGGGTGTGAATATCATAAGCCCAAAAAATAACCAATTAAAACATACAATCAAACCAATAAATGTAATAATATATACAATCACAAGAAATTTTTCAATAGCAAACAGAAAACGGGATCCGCCGAGCAGACTGTATAATACAGTTAAATAATCACGTTTTCATTCTAAACGTTAAAGACGTGCATATGACGGATGGTCTCCAGCCTGAGTGAAATACTGACGTTGATGAAAAGGATGGGCTGCTGTGGGGGTATAGAGTCAAAAAAAAAAGACCGAGTATAGGCAAAATAATCCTTGTGGGTTTAGCGCTTCTTTTTTATAATAATCAAAATAATAAAGAGGAAAATTAGAACGAAAAAAAAGAAATAGCACTAAAAAGAGGAACAAGAATTAATAGCAAAAGTTCAATTGCAGGTTAGAAAGGTAATCAAGACTACAATAAAGTTACTGACACAGAAATTTTATTTATTTATTAATTCGAACATGATACAGGGAAGTACTAAGGAATACAGTTATTAAATTGCAACATGCCAAAGCATGTTGTATGCAAAGCATTATGGTCGAAAATAAAATAGGACTTTCTTAGGAATAAACCTGGGAGGGATGAGGGGGGTTATTAAGCCAGGATAACCCATAATACGAAGCAATCTCAGAAAAATAAAAAAATATATTACAAAGTGGATGCAGAGATATAATGCTGAGATATGGGTATAAAGACAGAAAGAAAAACTTACATTGGGACAACGTTTCTCTAGGGGTAGAGACTTATCATGAATTGATAAAGCTCTATCCTGGGCGAAACGTAGTTCCAATAAAGGCTTGCTCTAAATAGTGCCATTACACCTATTACAAAATGTTGGCCAGTGAGTGCGCCATGGGATGAAGCTGAGTCTGGTGTGATCAATACATAGCCGCGAGAGAACATTCTCCCACAACCCACAATGATGACGCAATGAAGGTCATTACAACAAATGTGCCTTAATTAAGAAACAGCTTAAAGGTCATCAATGCAAATGAACGACGATGCCAACGATCTTGCAGGTGCTGGGTCAGAACTGGAACGTTATGGGAAAAGAATAACTGTCTACAGGGTAGATGTAAATTAAAGAACGTACAGTGGAGGCTGCAGTTGCATCGTCTACATTGTAGACGATGCAACTGCAACGTTCTTTAATCATTTTATGTTGTAGACTCTACAACATAAAAATGATTACACACACAACAAAGCTTTTTTTTTTATTTACTAACGATTTACGAACGATGAATATGAAGAGCAAGTAATGTAGGGTCAAGGACTGGATCACATGCACTTTGCACGGTGGCCCGTGGTCAGGTGGCAAAGCTCTCGCTTCACACACTAAGTGTCCGGGTTCGATTCCCGGCAAGGGTGGAAATATTGGGCGTGTTTCCTTACACCGGTTGTCCATGTTTGCCCATCAGTAAAAATGGGTACCTGGGGGTTTAGTCGACTGGGTCGCATCCCGGGACAAAATTAACCTAATTTGCCAGAAATGCTCTGCATAACAAGCGGCTTTCTATAATAGTATGTCACTGATGTCAGCTAGGCCTGTATACCTTGTGCTCGTACTTGTATAAATAAAATTATTATTATTATTATTATTATTATTATTATTATTATTATTTGTGAGTCTGAGATTGTAATAAACGACGAGGTGGACAAGGTAGCAATATAAATGAGCGCCTCAAGGCACTCATTACTCCCTGTGTTGCTCCATATCGCACATGTACTTGCGGCTCACCAACAGAAAACTATCTAACACCAATAACAAAACACAAGTATGGTATAAGAATCATTTCAATAAGATCCCTCTCTTTTTTTTACTCTTTTGAATTTACAGATTAAGAGTGTTATCCCACCTCAGCTCATTTGAAAAACCTCGTCCAGGAGGGAGGCTGTTTCACCAATAGTAAATTACTATTGGAGAAACAGCCTCCCATGTTCTTTTACAGAGTATAATGTTCACAGGTGGACGGAACGTATGGGAAAGTTTTACTATAAGCCTTACTCTCATAGCAGTAAACACTGCATGTAGGTACCAATGTTTGTCTGCTGTTGTGGGGTATAATCTTTTAAAACTTGATGTGGAAACGTTTCCGGAACTTGTCCCGCTGGAAGTCACATCCTGGGCAAAATACCAATGCATAAGAAAACTTCAGTGTAGTTGGAAGTGTTCAAGTGTTGGGTAAAAGGTTTCCGCATACTGCCATGTAGTCTTCATTTTGTTAAACCTATACAGAGGTTTACAACACATTTGTTACAGTTTTAATACAATTATAGTAAAAAGACAATGTGATACAACTAAATGCCCAAAAGACCCACTTATTATGCATAACATTTCAGGCAATGATGTTAATTAAAAAATGCAATCCTCGCCAGTAACCAAATGTAATCTGTAAAGGTTGGAAATAAATACTTTTTAATATACGCTTAATACAACAATATAAATATTTACAAAATGTATTGTAACACTTTTATATAAAAATAACCTAAGTTACTAAAACAAAAGTAATCATCTGTATTTTACTGTAACTGCTAAAGTTCAGCGACACACGAGCGGCAGTGAGCCACAAAAGGCTCCCCACAGGTCACCTTCCAAGCTTGTAAAGGACCTTCCATTAAAAAAACTGGAGCTTATCCTCACCTTCCTGGGATCGAGCCTTATGACCCCCCCTCCCCCCACTCCTCCGACTGCAAAGGAACTGTATGATCATTTCGTGTTGAAAGTTTCCTTCATTATCACCAGAGGCCACGAACGAATGGTTCTAAAAGAATTTGTTACACCCGGAACACTTAGTCCGATCGGTAAACCAGCAGTCGCTTTATAATAATAATAATAATAATAATAATAATAATAATAATAATAATAATAATAATAATAATAATAATAATAATGTTTATTTCTCTGAACCATACAGATAATGTAGATAAATGTATTAGTACAATAGTAGGCATAAAAGAAAGCCGCAAATTACGCAATGTATTTCGTTCAACTAATAATAAAGTATAAATGCTACTTAAGACCTACACATAAATTATTATATAAGGTATAACAATTGTCAGGAAACAGGACAAGTGTTTCTTGACACGGATCTTAGTCATAAGATGACTCACAGCTGGAGCTTTTGGTCATCTGACCAAGAACTTCCGCTGGCTTACCCGTCCACCTCTTTAAAAATCATGGTTATGATTATAAACATTAGGTATAACTTCTACTATTATGTAAGAATTCTTGTGCAGTTAACTACAGTTATAAATACAATAAGAAGAGTAGCTAATGACAAATGGTTAATTACAAAAGAATTATTACATATTATTTAAACTGGTTTAGTGATCTTCAGTTTTATGGACTAACTGAAAAGAGATGAAGATACAACAAGCTACTTAAATTACAGTATAAATATAATGGGACCTAAATATGTCACTAATTATGTATGGGGGTTGAAGGAAGGTTGGAAGAACCTGGACAGAACTGAATAAGAACAAGTTTTATTTGACACAGTGTATTGCTGTCTAGATTACATTAAAGGGATGGGGTGCTTTTTAACAATAACTCTGAATCGATTGGCAGATAGAGGTGGCCTTTAAAGACTTCAGGTAGAGAATTACAGATTTCAGGGCCTTTTATTCGCACTGAGTTTACACAGGTTGAATCGAACGCGAAGGATGTTCAACAGGTCTTTGTGTCTTGTGCTATGCATGTGAGCTCTCTTGTAGCTATATATATATATATATATATATATATATATATATATATATATATATATATATATATATATATATATATATATATATATATATATATATATATATATATATATATATATATATATATATATATATATATATATATATATATATATACATATATATATATATATATATATATATATATATATATATATATATATATATATATATATATATATATATATATATATATATATATATATATATATATATATATATATATATATATATATATATATATATATATATATATATATATATATATATATATATATATATATATATATATATATATATATGTCGTGCCGAATAGGCAGAGGGACTGAATACCGCAAACTCATCATCTTCCACCCTCTTTCAGAATAATCATGGATGCTCCTGACATAATAACAATAATAATAATAATAATTATAATAATAACTTTATTTCTACAAGTACATATACAGTCCTAGCTGACATCAGTGACATACTACTATATAGAAAGTCGCTGGTTATGCTGAGCATTTCCCGCAAATTAGGTCCATTTTGTCCCAGGATGCGACCCACACCAGTTGACTAACACCCAGGTACCCATTTTATTGATGGGTGAACAGGGACAACCGGTGTAAGGAAACACACCCGTTTCCACCCTTGCCCGGAATCGAACCACGGACCTTCAGCGTGTGAAGCAAGAGCTTTGCTTACCAGGCCACGGGCCACTATACTACGGTGTGGCGGAACGTTTCCAGAATAAAGATACCCGAATGTTGCACAAATGTCTCATTTATCAACTTGCTAAATGCCTGATGAAACCAAGTTGCTGATACCAGCAACCTACATAACCATAACAACTTGATTGATCAGCCACCTGAAGAAGGAAGTGAACCAGTTTCCTTGATTTCGACAATATTTCTTATATCTACTGAACCACGGATGTAGACACAGAATTCTCTAATTGTTCCCACAGCGCCAACGATACCTTTACAGCGCCTCCGATACCTTTACAGCGCCACCGATACCTTTACAGCGCCTCCGATACCTTTACAGCGTCACCGATACCGTTACAGCGCCACCGATACCGTTACAGCGTCACCGATACATTTACAACGCCATCGATAATTCAGCAATAATGTTGACAGAATTACCGACAATGCGTTAAGTAAAAGGACACAAGTGCAACTAACGTTTTGACAAAGCTCCTGGAGAGCGAAACGTTGCCACAATAAAATGTCACAGTAGTTGCACTTGTGTCTTTTTACCTAACGTCGATAATTCTACCCGATACCACTAAAAACTACCGTCCTCAAAATCTACAGTATCACAACCCTGTGCAGGACCTGCCTAGCACAGATTATTAGAGTTAATGAAGCCCGATTCCTCGAGTAGATCCAAAAATAGGCTGGACAAATATGTTAAGTATGAGCCAGTACACCTGCAGTATTCCACCAGGCTAATGTTCTTAAGGGCAGTCCTAGCAAACACTAGGACGTATTGATTAGGAAAACGTTTCAATCATGGAACCTTGATCCAGGTCACTGGATCGAAACGTTTTTAATAGGTTCTTAGTATATTCACTCACGTGTCTTTTAAACCATTTTGTCGGAATTAATTACCAAGGTAGAAATCGTTCTTACGGGCAATCAAAGAGGACTCTATTGGGAAGTACGAAGGACTAGCGGAAAAGGTGCAATTATAATATCTTCATTTCTACAAACATGTACAAGGTATACAGTCCTAGCTGACATCAATGACATACTACTATATAGAAAGTCCCTTGTTATGCTGATTATTATTATTATTACTATTATTATTATTATTATTATTATCATAAAGAAGCGCTAAAGCACAAGGGCTATACAGCGCTGCTTGTTATGCAGAGCATTTCTGGCAAATTAGGCAAATTTTGTCCCAGGATGCAACCCACACCAGTCGACTAACACCCAAGTACCCATTATACTGATGGGTGAACAGGGACAGGTATCTCAAGGAAACACGTCCTAATGTTTCCAGCCGTACCGGGGCATCGATCTCCGGACCTGTGTAAACCGAGTGCGCTAGCGATCGAGCTAAGGAACACAAGGATGAAGTGTGGAAGTTAAAGACTGTATTTTGGATACAAAGAGCCTTAATAATAATTATTATTATTATTGATGAGTAAGACACATGTGCAACAGTTAGGTATCTTTATTCCGAAATGAGTCGCCTACACAACAACCTTCTTCAGTCGAGTACAGAGGCAGCAGAAACAGTCGAGTTGTAAAGACTATGTAAACAGTCCATCTCCCAAGAAAACGTAGTTTTGTGGTCAGTCCCTCAGCCTGGAGAAGACTTCTGCTCCATAGTGCTCCATGTGTCTTACTTATCAACTTGTCGGTATTGTATACCATCATATTCACATTACTTTATTATTATTATTATTATTATTATCACACTTACATAAACGGTAAATGCGACTGAATCATAAGTAAAGCTTAAGCCATGTGAAACGAACCAACTGGAAGTACAGTCAATAACGGGCTGTAAAGCGGCCACCAACAACTGACTACCCGTACCAGCATAAGCAATGGCTAAATTTAAAAAAAAATATTATTATGATTATTATTATTACTACTTTATTATCATTATTATTATTAGCCACGAGGAAGCGCTTAACCCTTAGGAGCCATACAGCGCCTGGGTGAATGGGAGGCAATGAGGTTCGATCCAAGCAAAGGGAAATCAGGTCTAATTTCTTAACACTTCTTTGTCTTTCATGAAGTTGTTCGAAAAAACTTGTTATTACTGAGCCAAACTTACGTGTTTCAACGTGTGTTGAAACAAAAAGAGTAAAAAAGTCTCGCAGGGCAAAAAAAAAAAAAAAGAAGAGATAAGATATGCCATAAGGTGATGTCATAGATTTATTCTAGGCTGAAAAAAAGGTGCCATTATAAGTTGAGGGTTACCAAAGGATGAGCGGAAGAACGACCCCTCCAAGTCAAATTGATTCTATCAAATTGTTCTATCAAGGCTGGAATATTGCTGCACTCTAACAGCACCTTTCAAGGCAGGTGAAATTGCCGACCTAGAAAATGTACAGAGAACTTTCACGGCGCGCATAACGGAGATAAAACACCTCAATTACTGGGAGCGCTTGAGGTTTCTAAACCTGTATTCTCTGGAACGCAGGAGGGAGAGATACATGATTATATACACCTGGAAAATCCTAGAGGGACTAGTACCGAACTTGCACACGAAAATCACTCACTACGAAAGCAAAAGACTTGGCAGAAGATGCACCATCCCCCCAATGAAAAGCAGGGGTGTCACTAGCACGTTAAGAGACCATACAATAAGTGTCAGGGGCCCGAGACTGTTCAACTGCCTCCCAGCACACATAAGGGGGATTACCAACAGACCCCTGGCAGTCTTCAAGCTGGCACTGGACAAGCACCTAAAGTCAGTTCCTGATCAGCCGGGCTGTGGCTCGTACGTTGGTTTGCGTGCAGCCAGCAGCAACAGCCTGGTTGATCAGGCGCTGATCCACCAGGAGGCCTGGTCACAGACCGGGCCGCGGGGGCGTTGACCCCCGAAACTCTCTCCAGGTAAACTCCAGGTAAACAGTAACGACTCTCTCAAGTACCACACAACTATACAGTATATTCCTGTGGTTTACAGATCGATTATCATCATTATCATAATAATAGTAGTAATAATATTTATTATTATTATTATTGTGAAGCGTTAACACCGTGTGGGTTATTTAACACAAGGAGTGTGAAATCTTGATTCAGTGACCGCTAATCGCTGCCCTATCTGTATCTGAGCGGATCCACTGGATAATTAAGTAGAAGACAAATGTAAGAGGTCAGAGTCTGAAACAGAAACTCTCAAACATGAGAATAGGAGTGGAAAAGGTAGTGGGTGACGGTCATGTAATGTTGAAGGGAAAGTGGAAACTCTCTCTGCCAAGGCTGACGAACTGATCATGTCAAAATTACTTCTGCCAGTGTTATACTCCAGTGTTGTACTCGTCTGCATTCGACTGAAGAATCCTGTTGTGCAGACGAAACGCATCGGTAATAAAGATACCCAAGTGTTGCACATGTGTCTTATTCTTCATCTCCCAGAAAATACAGTACGACAAATGACTGTAGTATACAGAAGAGTCTAACTGTCGAGGATGGCACATAACCTGGCCATACCACATAATAAAATCAAAATCTTTTCAAGTATACATGGAAGCACCATGAATGAATTTGCAGTTTGTTTGACCTCTATCTCTTACAAAGCTGAACTTGTTCTCGTATGCAGAAGGGGCACTGACGAGAAAAGCGGTATGATTGTCAGAACAATTATGACAGCGAGGTGATGCTCAACAGGTGGGATCATTATTATTTGTGGAGTTACAGATGAGGCATTTCAGTTACGACTGGCAATATTCTGCCAGAGGTCGAGACCACCAACAGTCGTGACACTTCCGAGGAGCTGGAGTTTCGCATCCCGCTACTATGACCTACTCAGAAAAGATCACGACAACTTAAAGCCTATCAGTGTTCCTAGGAGAGCCGTTGACTATGCGCTGGTCGGACACATCTTTCAGTTTTAGTAATAGGTAGAACCTGGGTGTCAAGTTGTCAGAAAATATCTTCTGTATATTCCTCAAAATAATGTTGTTAAGAGGCCTTAACAGGAAGGACAACGGTTCAGCAACGCGACCTAACTCGGTCATGTCCATGAACCCTGAGACAGGTGTCGCCTACAGCCTGCAGCTTGAATACCACGTCAGCTTGTGTGAGGCGGTTGCAGGTGGACAATGCGTACCTCATCTCACAAGTCTGGAATGTGATGTCTACCCCAGCCGTTGACACGGGTGCAAGGGCAAGTATGCTTTCATCTAATAGACCCTCAGCAGTACTTGGCTGAATTCGGAGCAGGTACTGCATTGTCATCTAATAAACCAGGACAATTATGTTGTTATTTAAAGCATCCTCAGCAGTACTTGGCTGAGTTCAAGGCAGGAATATTGTCATCTAATACGCCCTGAAAAGTACTTGGCTTAGATCAGATCTCTTTGTTCAGGTTCAGAGCCGGAGATCGACAAGCTGCAGTGTGAAAACACACTCACTGATATCACACGGAGGTGAGCAAGCGATGCGAGAGAGATCCCACTGGAAGAAACAGGACCTCCAACTGAAGTCCTTATCATCAATAAACTCTGTATTCCTGTTTCTGTCTACATCTTAGTTCCTGCCTGTCATCAAGTGTTCATATATGTGTGTGTGTGTGTGTGTGTGTGTGTACTCACCTATTTGTACTCACCTATTTGTGGTTGCAGGGGTCGATTCACAGCTCCTGGCCCCGCCTCTTCGCTGATTGCTACTAGGTCCTCTCTCTCCCTGCCCCATGAGCTCTATCATACATCGCCTTAAAACTATGTATGGTTCCTGCCTCCACTACATCACTTTCTAGTCTATTCCATGGCCTGACTACTCTATGACTGAAGAAATACTTCCTAACATCCCTTTGATTCATCTGAGTCTTCAACTTCCAATTGTGACTTCTTGTTTCTGTGTCCCATCTCTGGAACATCCCGTCTTTGTCCACCTCGTCTATTCCGCGCAGTATTTTATATGTCGTTATCATGTCTCCCCTGACCCTCCTGTCCTCCAGTGTCGTCAGGCCGATTTCCCTCAACCTTTCTTCATAGGACAATCCCCGTAGCTCTGGGACTAGTCTTGTTGCAAACCTTTGCACTTTCTCTAATTTCTTGACGTGCTTGACTAGGTGTGGATTCCAAACTGGTGCTGCATACTCCAGTATGGGCCCGACGTAGATGGTATACAGAGTCTTAAACAAATCCTTACTGAGGTATCGGAACGCTATCCGTAGGTTTGCCAGGCGCCCGTATGCTGCAGCAGTTATCTGATTGATGTGCGCCTCAGGAGATATGCTCGGTGTTATACTCACCCCCAGATCTTTTTCCTTGAGTGAGGTTTGCAGTCTTTGGCCATCTAAACTATATTGTGTCTGCGGTCTTCTTTGCCCTTCCCCAATCTTTATGACTTTGCATTTGGCAGGGTTAAATTCAAGGAGCCAGTTCCTGGACCAGGCTTGTAGCCTGTCCAGGTCTCTTTGTAGTCCTGCCTGATCCTCGTCCGATTTGATTCTTCTCATTAACTTCACATCATCTGCAAACAAGGACACTTCTGAGTCTATCCCTTCCGTTATGTCGTTCACATATACCAAGAACAGCACAGGTCCTAGGACTGACCCCTGTGGAACCCCGCTTGTCACAGGCGCCCACTCTGACACCTCGTCGCGTACCATGACTCGTTGTTGCCTCCCTGTCAGATATTCTCTGATCCATTGCAGTGCCTTTCCTGTTATGTGTGCCTCGTCCTCTAGCTTTTGCAGTAACCTCTTGTGAGGAACTGTGTCGAAGGCCTTCTTGCAGTCCAAAAATATGCAGTCGATCCACCCCTCTCTCTCTTGTCTTACTTCTGTCACCTTGTCATAAAACTCTAGTAGGTTTGTGACACAGGATTTTCCTTCCCTGAAACCGTGCTGGTTGTCAATTATACACTTGTTTCTTTCCAGGTGCCCCACCACTCTCCTCCTGATGATCTTCTCCATGACCTTGCATACTATACACGTTAGTGATACAGGTCTGTAGTTTAGTGCCTCATGTCTGTCTCCCTTTTTAAAAATTGGGACTACATTTGCCATTTTCCATACCTCAGGGAGTTGCCCAGTTTCAAATGATGTGTTGACGATCTTTGTTAATGGCTCACACAATATCTCTGCTCCCTCTTTAAGGACCCATGGAGAGATGTTGACTGGTCCCACCGCCTTTGAGGTGTCAAGTTCGCATAGCAGCTTCTTCACCTCCTCCTTGGTTATATGTACCTCATCCAGCACTTGCTGGTGTGCCCCCCTGTTCTGATTTCTTGGAGTCCCACTGGTTTCCACTGTAAATACCTCTTTAAATCTTGTGTGAGCTCCTGACAAACCTCTCGGTCGTTTCTTGTGAATTCCCCATCACCCTTCCTCAGTCTGATTACCTGGTCCTTGACTGTTGTTTTCCTCCTGATGTGGCTGTACAACAGCTTCGGGTCAGTCTTTACTTTTGATGCTATGTCATTTTTATATTGTCTCTGAGCCTCCCTTCTTATCTGTGCATATTCGTTTCTGGCTCTTCGGCTGATTTCTTTATTTTCCTGAGTTCTCTGTCTTCTGTACCTTTTCCATTCTCTAGTACACCTAGTTTTTGCCTCCCTACACCTTTGGGTGAACCAAGGACTCGTTATGTTCTTCCCATTATTTCTGTTTCCCTTGGGAACAAACCTCTCCTCTGCCTCCTTGCATTTTGTTGCTACATAGTCCATCATTTCTTGTACTGGTTTTCCTGTCAGTTCCCTCTCCCACTGAATGTCTTGAAGGAAGTTCCTCATGCCTGAGTAGTTCCCCCTTTTGTAGTTTGGTTTTCCCAGCCTATTCCTGCTACTCTCTCCACTTGGAGCTCAACTATGTAGTCGAAGCACAGAACCACATGATCACTAGCTCCCAGGGGCCTTTCATACATGATACCCTCGATGTCCGAACTACTCATGGTGAATACAAGGTCCAACCTTGCTGGTTCATCCTCTCCTCTCTCTCTGGTAGTGTCTCTAACATGTTGATGCATGAGGTTTTCCAGTACCACATCCATCATCTTGGCTCTCCATGTTTTGGGATCTCCATGGGGCTCCAGGTTTTCCCAGTCAATCTCCTTGTGATTGAAATCACCCATAACTAGTAACTTTGCTCCCCCCATGTGTGCTCTCCTGGCCACCTCGGCTAGTGTGTCGATCATTGCTCTGTTGCTCTCATCGTATTCTTCTCTTGGCCACCTGCAGTTCTGTGGTGGGTTGTACATTACTGCAATTATCACCTTATGTCCCTCAGACTGGATTGTTCCTACTAAGTAGTCCCTTTCGCCCGTGCCATCCATTCCTTCCATTTTCTCAAAACCCCACTGGTTTTTAATGAGCAGTGCAACTCCTCCTCCCCCTCTCCTCCCTCTGTTTTTCCTGAGGATTTGATATCCGGATGGAAAGATTGAATCTGTTATTATTCTGGTGAGTTTTGTTTCTGTGAGTGCTATTATGTCTGGGGATGTCTCTTTGATTCTTTCGTGCCACTCCTCATACTTGTTTGTTATTCCATCTGCATTTGTATACCACACCTTCAACTTCTTTTCTAAGACTGTGGTCTGGGAGGTATATTGGGGTTGGGGAAGTGGGAGACCTGGTAAGGAACTATGGGTTGTTGCTGTGGGGGTGGAGTTTGTAATGTAGTGGGTGGGGGCATTGGATGTGGCATGGGTGTTTTGATTTAGAGTGTTTGGTTGCACTGGGGTTGACCTGGTTGGGAGGCTTCTATAGGAAGTTGTGAGGGAGGCTGTATTTGATCTTCTTCCTGGGTCTGGGATCTCCTGTCTGTCTTCTCCATCCCCTCTCTTTCCTCCTTTCGCCTTTGTACCATCTCCCTCAGTTTCTGCCTTTCTTCTTGTGTTCTGTCACGGTCGAGATACACCTTCCTGTATGCCGTCATGTCCCTTAATCGTGCTTTCTCCTGCAGGATCCTGGTCCGAGTCGCTTCTGCCTTGAAGGTCACTCTCACTGGCCGGGTTCTTTTTTTTACAAACCCCCCTATTCTCTGAAAATTTTCCAGCTGGGTCATATCGTCTTCTCCTATTGCTTTCATGATGCTTTCAATTGCTTTTTTTCCCTTGTTTTCTTGCTTCATATGTTTCCCCTTTGACTTCCTGGAGCCCATACACAAAGACTGACCTCCCCCTTTCATTCTCCCACTGCATATCCCTGTGTATCCCCTCATTTAATTTGGTTTCCTCCACTGCAGCTTTCCTTTCATCAGTTTCACTGTGTGTGTGTGTGTGTGTGTGTGTGTGTGTGTGTGTGTAGCATGCAAAGAGTATGTAAGCTTTATTCGGCGCATGTACACATCCTCGAGGAAAGGCTATCTCCCCAACCAGCGAACCAGTACTAGGGACGAACGATGGAGGTTTTCGCATGTGTACAGACTACCGTAAGGTGAACGAGGTCACAATTACAGATGCTTACCCTCATCCTCGTCTGGATGAAGTAATCGACTTTGTGGGTAAGGCTATTTTTGTGTCCAAGTTAGATCTCCTTAAAGGTTACTATCAGGTACCTCTGACAGATAAGGCGAAGGAAATCTCTGCCTTCGTAATTCCAGGAGGTCATTATCAATATACAGTTACCCCCTTCGGAACGAAAAATTTTCCCTCTTCAATCCTGAAACATACATCAGGCTATTAAAGGACTTGAAGGCACGGCAGCTACCTAGATGACATAGTGGTGGTGCCTGATACTTGGGATCAACACCTGTTTAGGCTTAAGGCTCTCTTTGAGACCTTCCAGAGTTCCCATTTAACTGTTAACTTATCTAAGTCTTCTTTTGGCCAGGCTACTGTTACTGTTCTGGGCCATATAGTAGGTAGTGGCAAAGTTGCCCCTAAATTTGCTAAAGTTCTTGCCATTAAAGATTATCCAGTTCCTCATGATAGGAAATCTCTTCAACGTTTCCTAGGAATGATAGGGGTTTACAGAAGATTCCATAAAAAAAAATTCAGATATTGTAGCCCCTCTTACCTCTCTTACCAGTCACAAAGTTCCCTTTAATTGGACCCCAGAATGTCAAAATGCTTTTACGAAAGCAAAAAGATCATTGTGTACTGCACCCATTTCTTGTCTCCAGACTTCTCCAAACCTTTCTCATTACAGGCTGATGCTTGTGAGTCTGGGGTTGGGTCAGTACTGTTGCAAATTGGGGAAGAGGGGTTGCAGCCTGTGGCCTTCTTCTCAGCGAAGTTCCTTCCACGCCAGAGGGCCTACTCAACAATTGAAAAAGAAGCCCTCGTGCTGGTACTGGCCTTGGAGCACTTCGATATGTATGTGGGCCAGACTTCGCAGTTGGTCACAGTCTACACCGACCACAACCCTTTAATTTATCTCCAAAATATGAAGAATCATAACACAAGAATCATGAGGTGGTCACTCAGGCTGCAACCATATAATATCAGGGTAAAACACATCCCTGGTAAAGAAAATAAGTTGGTAGACTCTTTGTCAAGTGTCTAAATTTTATATGTATTAGGTTAGGATGTGTTAGGGACCTATGGTAACATGATAGCTCTTTTTTTCCCCTTGTGTGGTTTTTTTTTTTTAGTGAGGGGATACAGGCTACCATCCGCCCATATCTTGGACCTACATTAGCCCTACTGTCTGCTGTCTCGCTCAAAGTTTCGGGTTTGGCTTTATGTCATGAATAAAGCTGAGCTCTACCTAAGAGTTGGATGGTTGAGAGGAAAGACAGTCCCATTATATGGTGCCATGGTGGCATGGTTACCAGTGGGAGGTGCGAGCCTATTCCTGAGCCCTCTAGGGGTGGGAGTGTAACATGCAAAGAGAATGTAACCTTTATTCTGCGCAAGTACACACCCTCATTGAAAGGCTATCTCCCCAACCAGCGAACCAGTACTAGGGTCGAACGATTGGGCCCCATCGTTCGACCAGTAAACAGGTTCGGCCAATGAGGTGGTTCTGGCAATCGTAGAGGTGTTGTGGGCACCACCCACCTGTCTACCCTTATTTCCATACTAGAGCTGGATGAGCACAGTTGTCATTTCTGTCTCCAGGCTGTGTCTTGGCCTTGTCTAAGCCATGTTGTACACATACATTTCCAACTGTATATAGTGTACATAGCTAGTTTATTGTGCATCCCATATCCATCCTGTGGACGGTAGCGCGAGAGCATATGGATACACAAAAGGCCTAGGAACTAGGCCCCAAAGGGTTAACAGGAATACATATGGATTTATATCTACATATCTATAGTTCACTTATCTGTTACAAGCAAATTTAGGAAATTTGCTTAGTATATCTGGTATCTTATTTTCATTAATAAGATATCTTGACATGTCACATAGGTTATTATACTGTCTGTCTCTGTATTCCTCAATGAATGGACAATTAAGCACATAGTGTTCAAGAGAGTGACCACATGCCTGATCACATAATTTACATTTAGTTTGATCATCATCTGTGTCTCCCAAACTGCCAGAAGTACTTGTAACCAAGCCTAAGCCTGGCCACTACAACATCAGTCAATCTGTTCACATTGCAAGTTGCTCCATAAACATACTTATCTACGTTCATGTTATCATAGTGGGTTATAGATCTACTCAGGCTTCTAACTGCATTCCTATAACAATCATTTTCATTATTTACTTCTCTCCTAATATTATTCCTAATGCTAGACACAGTTATACCAAAGTTATATTCTACATTCTCCTTCTGGGTACTCTTCTTGGCTAACATATCAACTTTATCATGAAGGAGTAATCCAATGTGTGATGAGATCCATAGCAATTGTACATTAATTCCTTTGTCCCTAATTTTTGAGTATCTATACCTGGCTTCTCCAATGAGCATGTTGTTGGAGTCATTATATGAGTCAAGAGCCTTCAATGATGACATAGAATCAGTAATGATGACAGAGTCAAGCTCAGTGTCATAGGTTAGCTTTAGCGCCATTAGCATTCAACTGTTTTTGTTCTGCTCCTTGCTTCCCGTTTTACACCCAGGATAACAGGCCTTATTGCTCCTGGGTTGTAATAGTGTGTGTGTGTAATAGGAGGGCAATGTGGCAGATGTTGCAAATGTATGGAATAGAAGGTAGGCTACTGAAAGCGGTGAATTTTTTTACGAGGATAGTGAGGCTCAGGTTAGAGTATGTAGGCGAGAGGGAGATTACTTCCCAATAAAAGTCAGCCTTAGACGGGGATGTGTGATGTTACCATGGTTGCTCAACATATTTATAGATGGAGTTGTAAGAGAAGTGACTGCTCGGGTGTTGGCAAGAGGTGTGGGGTTAAAAGATAAAGAATCTAACACAACATGGGAGTTGTCACAGTTGCTCTTTGCTGATGACACTGTGCTTTTGGGATATTCTGAAGCGAAGTTGCAGAGGTTGGTTGATGAGTTTGGTAGAGTATGTAAAAAAAGGAAATTAGGAGTGAATATAGGAAAGAGTAAGGTGATGAGCAGTGGCGGCTCGTCCACAGGAGCTGCAGAGATGCAGTCCCCCAGATGCGCTCTGCCAGAGGTTTGACTTTATCGACCTCACACTAAAATAATTTGCAACTGACATATATATTACAAGAAAAATCTGTTGTATGTTGTTTTCAATGTATTTATAAGAGAATTTTTATTTATTTTTTTTTGTTGAAACGAGATAAAAAATTATTAAAAACAGAAGTTTGATGTGGTATGATAGTATAGGTATTACTGGTACTAGGGGCTGCCACCGGTGATGAGGATAACAAAAAAACTTAGGATATCAGATTGGAGGAAGTATGGTGGAGGTGAATGTGTTCAGATATTTGGGAGTGGAAGTGTCAGCAGATGGGTCTATGAAGGATGAAATGAATCATAGAATTGATGAGGTGGTGCACTGAGGAGTCTGTGGGGACAAAGAACTTTATCTATGAAAACAAAGACAGGAATGTATGAGAGTATATAATATATATATATATATATATATATATATATATATATATATATATATATATATATATATATATATATAATTAACACATCGGCTGTTTCCCACCAAGGCAGGGTGACCCCCCCAAAAAAAAAAACTTTCATCAATCACTCCATCACTGTCTTGCCAGAGGCATGGTTACACTACAGTTATAAAACTGCAACATTAACACCCCTCCTTCAGAGTGCCAGCACTGTACTTCCCATCTCCAGGAATCAAGTCCAGCCTGCCAGTTTTCCTGAATCCCTTCATAAATGTTACCTTGCTTACACTCCAACAACACGTCAAGTTCTAAAAACCATTTGTTTCACACCACACATTGCCCTCAGACACGACATCTCCACTGCCTCCAGCCTTCTCCTTGTTGCAACATTCACCACCCATGATTCACACCCATATAAAAGCACTGGTATAACTATACTCTCATACATTCCCCTCTTTGCTACCTCTTTGTCTCCACAGACTCAGTGCACCACTCCCTTTTCCCCTCGTCAATTCTACGATTCACCACATCTTTCATAGACTCATCTGTAAATAAGTCCACTCCTAAATATCTGAATATATTCACCTCCTCCATACTCTCTCCCTCCAATCTGATATCCAATCTTTCATCACTCTATTTTTTTATCCTCATCACCTTACACTTTTTTATATTCACTTTTAATTTTCTTCTTTTACATACCCTACCAAACTCATCCACATTGCCGTGTCTGCCGTGCCCGCCGTGCCTCGTTGTGCTCCGTGTTTTTTCGTGTTTTCACGGTCTCTCTTACGTGATAGAACTTTAATTTGTGCCATCGATCTTATACGATACATCCCTCTAGCGCTTGGAATCAATCTTGGGCAGAAAATAGTACATACTGAGTCATAAAGGAGGATTAGTGTGTAATACCTAGCAGAGTTTACTCCCAGAGGGGAATCATAGGCCTGTGTGCCGTGTGCAAAATAGAACTTTTCTTAATCAGAGGAAAGAAAGCCTCCCTGATAATATTGTGTATACATAGTGTTATAGTGTATACTACAGTGGCACCCTAGTATATAGATAATAAATGCTAAAGTGTCATTTAAAACAGGTGTAATTGAAACTAAAGTGATGGGCCTAAAGAGGCAGGTGCCAGAAGTCGCCAGAAACTTACCACATAGGTCATATGTTTTAATAAACTTCCTGGCCTACTAGTGTACCTCGATAAAATCTAGTGATACCAGTGAATAGGAGAATACAGTGTTGTAGTAGCAACTAACCAGTAATATAATGGTACTTAGTGGAATGGAGTGACTTTCATTATTTTTTCTCTTCTCCATTCTTGAAATACCAGACGTATACAGTGAAATTCATATAACCTGTAGTTACCAGCGGTCGCAATATACACAACGAAAAGCAAATATTACTCCAGAAAAAGTGTCTTTTCTCCAATAATTTCACCAATCAACTATAGTGATAATATAGCATTTGTTGCGGTGGAGACGAAAAAATCCTAGAAAAGCTAGATACAGTGATCAATAATCCTTCAGGCTGTAAATAACGGTCTCGACCGTTCGTCATTGTAGGAGCTGCCAGCAATCACCAGTTCTTCAACACGCACGTTATACTTTTGTATCAATCTAATCACATATTACTCGGATAAATAATTTTCAGTAGTTCCTACATGTGTTATCCCAAATTACCGACCAGATATGTTTTAAATAAGTGACCCACTGATCAGATCAGACTGGTTCCGAACCCTTGGCTGATCCGGACCCTGGACCGGTTTCAAACGGATTCGTTGGATGATAAAGCAGACTGTAAACAGACGGGGTTTTAGGCGCCCTTATCAAACACAAACAATAAATATAAAACAGGAACATACACTGGTAAGCTGTCCTAATATACAATTACATTTAGAAATAGAAATAAAAATAGCCAGATCTTCACTTTAAGGAGATTATTCGTAGAATATTCAAGGCGATACTAGTAGAACTATAGTCAATCAACCATTCAAATCACATTATGAAGCTCTGTGTAGTCTGCAGTCAACCAAACAAACGGGCTTCCTCATGGATAACTTGCCATTTTTGTGAAAACTGGTGTCATGCCCCTTGTGCAGATATCCAAGAACTATCTACAAGCAGTATTAAATCAGGGAAGTGTTTTTGGGTATGCCCAAATGAGATAAATCTGTGGATTAAAATCACGTTGGTATTAAAAGAGGATAACATCAAAGCAGCCTTCATAAAAAACCTGGAAGCATTCCTGGAGTTTACCTGGAGAGAGTTCCGGGGGTCAACGCCCCCGCGGCCCGGTCTGTGACCAGGCCTCCTGGTGGATCAGAGCCTGATCAACCAGGCTGTTACTGCTGGCTGCACGCAAACCAACGTACGAGCCACAGCCCGGCTGGTCAGGAACCAACTTTAGGTGCTTGTCCAGTGCCAGCTTGAAGACTGCCAGGGGTCTGTTGGTAATCCCCTTATGTATGCTGGGAGGCAGTTGAACAATCTCGGGCCCCTGACACTTATTATATGGTCTCTTAATGTGCTAGTGACCCCTGTTTTTCATTGGGGGGATGTTGCATCGTCTGCAAAGTCTTTTGCTTTCGTAGTGAGTGATTTTCGTGTGCAAGTTCGGTACTAGTCCCTCTAGGATTTTCCAGGTGTATATAATCATGTATCTCTCCTGCCTGCGTTCCAGGGAATACAGGTTTAGTAACCTCAAGCGCTCCCAGTAATTGAGGTGTTTTATCTCCGTTATGCGCGCCGTGAAGGTTCTCTGTACATTTTCTAGGTCAGCAATTTCACCTGCCTTGAAAGGTGCTGTTAGTGTGCAGCAATATTCCAGCCTAGATAGAACAAGTGACCTGATGGGAAAATAAAAAGTCTGGGCTGGATAGTATCGCCCTTGGTGCTGGCCATGTAGTCAGAAACTGTAAGGCTGGAGGTGATGTCCTGGGAGACAGTAATAGTGAGGATGCAGGTGCTGTCCTGGGAGACAGAAATGGTGAGGATGGAGGTGCTGTCCAGGTAGTCAGTAAATGTACGCATGAGGGAATGCATCTAAATGACCTCGAGGGAGACAGAAGCTGTAGTGGGGAAACAACTGTAGTCAAGGACAAGATAAAATCAATATTACAAACTAGTAATACCACAGGAGATAGCAAACAAGGAGACTCCACTCGGCAATAGTTAGGATATATTACCAGAAACAACTGGTGAGAGCTCCATTGTTAGTACTAGTGAGGATAGGAATGAGACAGGTAAACATGCACCAACAGGGAATACAGTCACAGAAACCCAAGGCAAACGGAAACCAAGCCTGTGCACATACTATGCACTTGGTATCTGCAGACATGGGAAATCTGGAAAAACAGATGGGACGTGCAACTATGACCACCCTATAAAATGCCGTGCCCGTATGACAACAGGAAAATGCAAACTCACTTCCTGTAAGCTTTTTCACCCTGAAATGTGTCCCTCTTCAGTACAGGAAAGACTGTGCTATAACTTAAACTGCCAGGCACATTATCTAAAGGGGACAAAAAGATACAAAACATCCAGGCCATGGGAAAACCTGGGTAGCCACAGCCACCCAAGAGGGAGAGGTTTTTTAGTGCCAGGAAGAAAAAAAAACTGGCAGGAAATGGCGGAAATCGTACGCCAAATCCAGTCATTTCTGGAGTGGAACCACAGTCGATGGCCTCCACTCCAAACCAACAGATACAGATACTAGTGCCGGAAAAAAAGTACCCCCCAGTACCACCAATACCACCAGTCCGATGACATTCTTCTTTGCAAATATACAGGGTCTAAAGCTAGCAACGAACAACAAAATACCTTTCATCCGTGGACTGCTTGCAGAGGCAAATGCAATGTTTGCGGCTTTCACAGAGACCCACATAAAGGATCACTTGGACAACGAAATATGGATCCCAGGTGACAGAGTGAACAGGCAAGGGTAGGGAAGGGGGGGGGGGGGTTGGCCTGTATATCGCAGTCACTTGCTTACACTGAACTGCTTAACGCCTCAAATGATGTAGTGGAAGTTTTAGCAGTAAAGGTCGAGAACCAAAACCTAGTCATTGTAGTAGTCTACAAGCCTCCAGATGCAACGTCCCGGCAATTCCAGGAACAGCTGTCAAAAGTTGACCACTGTCTGGAAAATCTTCCAGCTCCTGCCCCCAACATCTTGCTCATGGGGAATTTCAACTTGAGACACATAAAATGGAGGAATATAGCAAATAATGTTGTTGCAGTGATAACACCAGGAGGCAGCTCAGACGAGAACTCACACACGAGCTTTTAAATCTCTGCACAAAATTCAACTTAAACCAGCAAATAATAGAGCCTACTAGACTGGAGAATACACTAGACCTCATCTTCACAAACAGTGATGATCTGATACGAAATGTCACCATATCAAAAACAATATACTCAATTCACAACATAATCGAAGTTCAGACATGTATGCGCGGAGCCCCAGACCGACAAAATGAGATTAGTCACGAGGGAGCCTTCACCAAATTCAACTTCAATAACAAGAACATAAAGTGCGACCAAGTAAATCAAGTCCTAAACGATATAAGCTGGGAAGATAGACTAAGCAACACATACCCCAACTTATGCCTAGAACAGATTAACTCGGTGGCACTCGATGTATGCTCAAGGCTTATTCCTTTAAGAAAAAGGAGGAGTAGATGTAAAATAGAAAGAGACAGGCGCTCCCATTACAGGCGACGGAAAAGAATAACAGAGCGGCTAAAAGAGGCCAATATATCTGAAATGCGTAGGGAGTCACTGGTCAGAGAAATAGCAAACATCGAACTTAAGCTAAAGGAATCTTATAGGAGTCAGGAATCGTGGGATGAACTAAAAGCCATAAATGAAATCGAAAGAAACCCAAAGTATTTCTTTTCCTATGCCAAATCAAAGTCGAGAACAACATCCAGTATCGGGCCCCTACTAAAACAAAATGGGTCCTACACAGATGACAGCAAGGAAATGAGTGAGCTACTCAAGTCCCAATATGACTCAGTTTTTAGCAAGCCGCTCACCAGACTGAGAGTCGAAGATCAAAATTAATTTTTTATGAGAGAGCCACAGAATTTGGTTAACACAAGCCTGTCTGATATTATCCTGACGCCAAATGACTTCGAACAGGCGATAAATGACATGCCCATGCACTCTGCCCCAGGGCCAGACTCGTGGAACTCCGTGTTCATCAAGAATTGCAAGAAGCCCCTATCACGAGCTTTTACCATCCTATGGAGAGGGAGCATGGACATCCTGTCATTTTTCTATCAATCGCATCTACTAGAAAAATGACAGGATGGATTCAATTCAATTCAATTCAATTCAAAGTTTATTCTCTATAAGGATTACAATGCTGAGTTTACAGAAATTTGGTTATTGTTTGGATAATGAGAACCTTCAAAACTAGGGAGGCCAAGCCCATGATGACACTCTTCAGGTCATTTGTTCTATCTAGGCTGGAATATTGCTGCACACTAACAGCATCTTTCAAGGCAGGTGAAATTGCTGACCTAGAAAATGTAGAGAACCTTCACGGCGAGCATAACGGAGATAAAACACCTCAATTACTGGGAGCGCTTGAGGTTCCTGAACCTGTATTCCCTGGAACTCAGGCGGGAGAGATACATGATTAAATACACCTGGAAAATTCTAGAGGGACTAGTACCGAACTTGCACACGAAAATCACTCACTACGAAAGCAAAAGACTTGGCAGACGATGCAACATCCCCCCAATGAAAAGCAGGGGTGTCACAAGCACGTTAAGAGACCATACAATAAGTGTCAGGGGCCCGAGACTGTTCAACTGCCTCCCAGCATACATAAGGGGGATTACCAACAGACCCCTGGCAGTCTTCAAGCTGGCACTGAACAAGCACCTAAAGTCGGTTCCTGACCAGCCGGGCTGTGGCTCGTACGTTGGTTTGCGAGCAGCCAGCAGCAACAGCCTGGTTGATCAGGCTCTGATCCACCAGGAGGCCTGGTCACAGACCGGGCCGCGGGGCGTTGACCCCCGGAACTCTCTCCAGGTAAACTCCAGGTAAACACGGGGGTCGTCCCACAGTTACTAAAAACAACAGACATAGCCCCACTCCACAAAGGGGGCAGTAAAGCAATAGCAAAGAACTACAGACCGATAGCACTAACATCCCATATCATAAAAATCTTTGAAAGGGTCCTAAGAAGCAAGATCGCCACCCATCTAGATACCCATCAATTACACAACCCAGGGCAACATGGGTTTAGAGCAGGTCGCTCCTGTCTATCTCAGCTACTGGGTCACTACGACAAGGTCCTAGATGCACTAGAAGACAAAAAGAATACAGACTTTGCAAAAGCCTTCGGCAAGTGTGACCATGGCGTAATAGCGCACAAAATGCGTGCTAAAGGAATAACAAAAAAAGTTGGTAGATGGATCTATAATTTCCTCACAAACAGAACACAAAGAGTAGTAGTCAACAGAGTAAAGTCTGAGGCGGATACGGTGAAAAACTCTGTTCCACAAGGCACAGTACTCGCTCCCATCTTGTTTCTCACCCACATATCTGACATAGACAAGGATGTCAGCCACAGCACCGTGTCTTCCTTTGCAGATGGCACCCGAATCTGCATGACAGTATCTTCCATTGCAGACACTGCAAGGCTCCAGGCGGACATCAACCAAATCTTTCAGTGGACTACAGAAAACAATATGAAGTTCAACGATGAGAAATTTCAATTACTCCGATATGGTAAACATGAGGAAATTAAGACTTCATCAGAGTACAAAACAAATTCCTTCCACAAAAGAGAGCGAAAAACCAACGTCAAAGACCTGGGAGTGATCATGTCGGAGGATCTCACCTTCAAGGACCATAACATTGTATCAATCGCAGCTGCTAGAAAAATGACAGGATGGATAATGAGAACCTTCAAAACTACTGATGCCAAGCCCATGATGACACTCTTCAGGTCGCTTGTTCTATATAGGCTGGAATATTGCTGCACACTAACAGGACCTTTCAAGGCAGGTGAAATTGCTGACCTAGAAAATGTACAGAGAACCTTCACGGCGCGCATAACGGAGATAAAACACCTCAATTACTGGGAGCGCTAGAAGTTCCTGAACCTGTACTCCCTGGAACGCAGGCGGGAGAGATACATGATTATATACAACTGGAAAATCCTAGAGGGACTAGTACCGAACTTGCATACGAAAATCACTCACAACGAAAGCAAAAGACTTGGCAGACGATGCAACATTCCCCCAATGAAAAGCAGGGGTGTCACTAGCACGTTAAGAGACAATACAATAAGTGTCAGGGGCCCGAGACTGTTTAACTGCCTCCCAGCATACATAAGGGGGATTACCAATAGACCCCTGGCTGTCTTCAAGCTGGCACTGGACAAGCACCTGAAGTCGGTACCTGATCAGCCGGCTGTGGCTCGTACGTTGGATTGCATACAACCAGCAGTAACAACCTGGTTGATCGGGCTCTGATCCACCAGGAGGCCTGGTCACAGACCGGGCCGCGGGGGCGTTGACCCCCGGAACTCTCCCCAGGTAAACCAACCTCTGCAATTTCTCTTCAGGATCTCCCAAAAGCAATGTCATCAGCAAAGAGCAACTGTGACAGCTCCCACTTTGTGTTAGATTCTTTATCTTTTAACCCCATACCTCTTGTCAACACCTGAGTATTGACTTCTCTTACAACCCCATCTACATACTGAACAACCATGGTGACATCACGCATCCCTGTCTAAGGCCTACTTTTACCGAGAAATAATCTCCCTCTCTCCTACATACTCTATTGGGTGCCATGATTGCTTGGCAGATTTAATATATGCCAATTAAAAGATATAAACTCCTAGCAGAGGATGGTACGTACTACACACGTATGGACAGAAGACTGGGGCATGGATGGTGGGGATGGCAGAGGGTGGTTGGGGTTTCGTAGGGTGGCGGTAGGTCTTCCCCATTGCCTCAGTGACCTAACCCAGAGCCAAGCAATATGTATCCTGCGGGCGACAAGCTCAAATTTTTTTCCCTTTCCGCAAACTGAACAGTGTTAAGTTGGGCACAACCAATTTTACAAAGTTTACGAAGTGTTATACAAAAATATGCAGCAATTCTTCAACAGTGCTATAACTAAAACATTCCAAACAGAACCGCGTTAAACGATGGTCTACTACACACACACACACACACACACAAACACACACCCACAAACACACACACACACAAACACACACACACACCCACAAACACACACACACACGAACACACACACACACGAACACACACACAAACACACACACACACGAACACACACACACAAACACACACACACACACACAAACACACACACCCACAAACACACACACACGAACACACACACAAACACACACACACACGAACACACACACACAAACACACACAAACACACACACAAACACACACACACACACAAACACACACACAAACACACACACAAACACACACACAAACACACACAAACACACACACAAACACACACACAAACACACACACAAACACACACACACATTATATATATATATATATATATATATATATATATATATATATATATATATATATATATATATATATATATATATATATATATATATATATATATATATATATAAGATCACGATAAACAGGTGATAACACAATATGCAGAACAACCACTGTGAGTAAAATATTTTTACAGTTCCTTGATAATGTGAAACATCGTGAAAGCGCTTGGAATTTCACTATTTTTTTCACAGCAGTTAAAGATTGCAGTCACCAGGATTCGAACCCACGTCAGGAAGGGTTCCCTCTACACCACTAGGCCACAGATGCCTCAAAAGCTGGCCAGCCTTGTTTACAAGTCATGTTTCTTCCCAGCCCTGGTACACCAATGGGCCTCAAGCATGGTTTCAATTTATTTCGTTCTCCTCCTGTATGTTCTGACCTCACAGGCGACTTTTATATGAATGTAACACGCAGAGACATGTGGGTATATACAGAGAAAGATCGCAGTCAGCGATCTACCGGGAGACTGGCAAGGTTCCCCAAGTGACGCTCTACACCAACTCGGCCACAAATACCTCAAAAGCTGGACAACCTTGTTTAAAAGCCATGTTTCTTCCCAGCCAAAGCACACCAATGGGCCTCAAGCATGGTTTCACGCTATTTCATTATTCTCCTGTATGTTTTGATCTCACAAGCATTTTTTTTTATCAATGCACCACGCAAAAACTGGCAGGTATATACCTGGAGTTTACCTGGAGAGAGTTCCGGGGGTCAACGCCCCCGCGGCCCGGTCTGTGACCAGGCCTGCTGGTGGATCAGAGCCTAATCAACCAGGCTGTTACTGCTGGCTGCACGCAATCCAACGTACGAGCCACAGCCCGGCTGGTCAGGTACCGACTTTAGGTGCTTGTCCAGTGCCAGCTTGAAGACTGCCAGGGGTCTGTTGGTAATCCCCCTTATGTATGCTGGGAGGCAGTTGAACAGTCTCGGGCCCCTGACACTTATTGTATGGTCTCTTAACGTGCTAGTGACACCCCTGCTTTTCATTGGGGGGATGTTGCATCGTCTGCAAAGTCTTTTGCTTTCGTAGTGAGTGATTTTCGTGTGCAAGTTCGGTACTAGTCCCTCTAGGATTTTCCAGGTGTATATAATCATGTATCTCTCCCGCTTGCGTTCCAGGGAATACAGGTTCAGGAACCTCAAGCGCTCCCAGTAATTGAGGTGTTTTATCTCCGTTATGCACGCTGTGAAGGTTCTCTGTACATTTTCTAGGTCAGCAATTTCACCTGCCTTGAAAGATGCTGTTAGTGTGCAGCAATATTCCAGCCTAGATAGAACAAGTGACCTGAAGAGTGTCATCATGGGCTTGGCATCCTTAGTTTTGAAGGTTCTCATTATCCACCCTGTCATTTTTCTAGCAGCTGCGATTGATACAATGTTATGGTCCTTGAAGGTGAGATCCTCCGACATGATCACTCCCAAGTCTTTGACGTTGGTGTTTAGCTCTATTTTGTGGCCAGAATTTGTTTTGTACTCTGATGAAGATTTAATTTCCTCGTGTTTACCATATCTGAGTAATTGAAATTTCTCATCGTTGAAGTTCATATTGTTTTCTGCAGCCCACTGAAAGATTTGGTTGATGTCCGCCTGGAGCCTTGTAGTGTCTGCAATGGAAGACACTGTCATGCAGAATCGGGTGTCATCTGCAAAGGAGAAAGATCGCAGCCAGCAGGATGCCCATTTCAGATGCCCACGCTGGCTGACAGGGTAAAGGAGGAGATATAACAAGAAAGTATAAGGGTGTGAAGAAAACTAGATAAAAATGTTTTTAGTACTTTTGATGAAGATAAAATAGGTACTACATAAATAAAAAAAAATAATTGAAGGGGTACTGGGGATTTATTTTCTTTACGAACAGTGGTAGAAGAATGAAATAAATTGGAATAGGAGGAAGTTAGTGGTACAACTATTGAAAATTAAAAAAAATTGAAAAAAAAAAAAACAGTGAAGATGGGGCACCAGGAGCAACATGCCTTTGTTTGTGTGCTACCAGCAGATAAATAATTGTATAATTTTACCTAACATATTGTAGGTAATTCTACCAACATTATTACAGTGCGGATGGTTACAAAGCATGGCTTGCTTCTGCAGTGTTTTAAAAATTGAGGTTGGAGAGTTGAAGGAGGAGGTCTTGCTTCTCCAGGAGGAGATTAGGAGGCTGAAGGTCCACCTCAATGGGTCTGGGAGAGAGAGTGAGGTGGCTGGAGTTGTGGGAAATGAGGCTTCTAGCAGTGAGGTGCAGCCTGTCTCTCGCTGTGAGGAGGCTGTAGGTGGGGAGGTAGCAACGGCTACCAGCAGTGAGGTGCAGCCCAGCACCTGCTACAAGTGGCGAGTGGTTCACAGTAATGGGAGGCACATCAGAGTAAGGAAAGTTAAGAGTGAAGATCTGAAGGTAGGAAATCGCTTCTCTGTTCTTCAGGATGAATGTACTTCAGTGGCCAGTGAAGGTAAGGGTACTACTGCCCCTGCTAATGGAGGTAAGCGCATTCTTGTGGTTGGTGACTCTCAGGTAAGATATATTGACCGTGCTTTTTGTAATAGGAATAAGAAGATGAGAGATAGAGTGTGCTTCCCCGGAGCTGGTGTTGGGGACATAGTCAACAGGCTGGATAATATCATGTCAGGTAATTGGAACAAGCCCATTATCTGTCTTAGTGCTGGTGGAAATGATATTGGGAAGGGTAGGAGAGAAGAGCTGCTAGATAAGTACAGGTAGAGCTATAGATTTCATTAAGTCTAAGGGAGGGATCCCAATCATATGTAGCATCTTGCCTAGAAGGGGAGTAGGAAATGAATGGTTGTCCAGGGCAATTGGTGTAAATTGCTGGCTAGACAGATACTGCAAGGAACTTGCAATCCCATTCATTGACAACTGGAACAACTTTTATGGCAAACATGATATGTATGCAAGGGATGGGGTACATCTCTCTGGGGCTGGGGTGGTAGCACTTGCAGACTCGATTGAGAAGGCCATTGGTGAAATGCCTATGATTTTAAACTGATAGAAGATAGAGGTATGGGTGTGTGTGGGAAACAAGCAGGTTGCAACACTAGGGTTCGAAACAGTAAATGTATAAAAGGCATTCAGCATGAAGTTATAAATAAAAACAATAGATCAGGTCAGCAAACAAAAGGGGACAGCAGAGGGCAGCAAGGGACTAGCTCCCTTAAGGTTTACTATACTAATAGCAGGAGTGTAAGAAATAAGATAGATGAGCTAAGATTAATTGCAAGTGCAGGAAACATAGATATTATTGCTATAACAGAGACCTGGCTCAATCTGAAAGATAGAGAGATGCCCTCTGAATGTCACATACAAGGCTATAAATTATTCCACACTGACAGGGTCAACAGGAAAGGTGGTGGAGTAGCGATGTACATCAGAGACAATTTAAATTGTTGTGTTAGACAAGATATAAAATTAGAAGCGTCAGCCACTGAATCTGTTTGGTTACAGCTTCTCGAGGGCCGAGAAAAACTAATTTTGGGTGTGATTTACAGGGCCCCAAATCTTGATAGGGATTGCAGTAAACTTCTATGGGAAGAAATTCGTAAGGCATCTACAAACGAAAATGTTGTGCTAATGGGAGATTTCAACTATAGACAGATTGACTGGAGCAATTTGACAGGAAATTTAGAGTCAGGTGACTTTCTTGATACGATCCAGGATTGTTTTTTAAAACAGTTTGTGACAGAGCCAACTAGGGGAAATAACCTCCTTGACTTGGTTCTTGCCAGTAGGGAAACACTAATTAATAATCTTGAGGTTAATGATGAGCTTGGGGAAAGTGATCACAAATCACTCAGTTTTAATATATCATGGAATTCCCTTAATAATGGCAATCAAGTCTCTGTCCCTGACTTCTGCTTGGCTGATTTCATAGGACTGAAAAATTACTTAGGTGGGCTGAACTGGAATGACCTGACTAAGGGTCAGGTAGGTGGTGATGGATGCCGATTTGACGCTTTCCAGGGCATAGTTCTAGCAGCTCAGTCAAATTATGTTCCAAATAGGGAAATCAGATCAAACAAAAATGATTCTAAATGGATGAACAATAGATTAAAATATCTAATTGGTCAAAAGAGAGGCATATATAGGCAAATCAAAAGAGGAGAGGGGCAATTAAGAAATCGATATATTCAGTTAAAGAGATAAATAAAAAAAGGAATTAGAAAAGCAAAAAGAGATTATGAGGTTAAAGTTGCAAGAGATTCGAAGACTAACCCAAAAGGATTCTTTCAGGTATACAGAAGTAAGATCAGGGACAAGATAGGCCCACTCAAAAGTTCCTCGGGTCAGCTCACTGACAGTGATAAGGAAATGTGTAGAAGTTTTAACACATACTTCCTCTCAGTTTTTACACAGGAGGATACCAGCGATATTCCAGAAATTATAAATTATGTGGAACAGGACGATAATAAACTGTGCACGATTAGGGTCACAAATGACATGGTCCTTAGGCAAATAGATAAATTAAAACCTAACAAATCCCCAGGCCCTGATGAACTGTATGCAAGGGTTCTAAAGGAATGTAAAGAGGAGCTTAGCAAACCTTTGGCTAATCTTTTCAACATATCACTACAAACTGGCATGGTGCCAGATAAGTGGAAAATGGCAAATGTGATACCTATTTTCAAAGCAGGTGACAGGTCCTTAGCTTCAAACTATAGACCAATAAGCCTAACCTCCATAGTGGGAAAATTTATGGAATCAATAATTGCCGAGGCAGTTCGTAGCCACCTTGAAAAGCATAAATTAATCAACGAATCTCAGCATGGTTTTACAAAGGGGCGTTCCTGCCTTACGAATTTGTTAACTTTTTTCACTAAGGTATTTGAGGAGGTAGATCATGGTAATGAATATGATATTGTGTACATGGACTTCAGTAAGGCTTTTGACAGGGTCCCACATCAGAGACTATTGAGGAAAATTAAGGCACATGGAATAGGAGAAATTTTTTCCTGGATAGAGGCATGGTTGACAAATAGGCAGCAGAGAGTTTGCATAAATGGGGAGAAATCAGAGTGGGGAAGCGTCACGAGCGGTGTTCCACAAGGGTCAGTGTTGGGCCCCCTGCTGTTCACAATATACATAAACGACATAGATGAGGGCATAAAGAGCGACATCAGCAAGTTTGCCGATGACACCAAAATAGGCCGTCGAATTCATTCTGACGAGGACATTAGAGCACTCCAGGAAGATTTGAGTAGACTGATGCAGTGGTCGGAGAGGTGGCAGATGCAGTTTAATATAGACAAATGCAAAGTTCTAAATGTTGGACAGGACAATAACCATGCCACATATAAACTAAATAATGTAGATCTTAATATTACGGATTGCGAAAAAGATTTAGGAGTTCTGGTTAGCAGTAATCTGAAACCAAGACAACAGTGCATAAGTGTTCGCAATAAAGCTAATAGAATCCTTGGCTTTATATCAAGAAGCATAAATAATAGGAGTCCTCAGGTTGTTCTTCAACTCTATACATCCTTGGTTAGGCCTCATTTAGATTATGTTGCACAGTTTTGGTCACCGTATTACAGAATGGATATAAATGCTCTGGAAGATGTACAAAGGAGGATGACAAAGTTGATCCCATGTATCAGAAACCTTCCCTATGAGGATAGACTAAGGGCCCTGAATCTTCACTCTCTAGAAAGACGTAGAATTAGGGGGGATATGATTGAGGTGTATAAATGGAAGACAGGAATAAATAAAGGGGATGTAAATAGTGTGCTGAAAATATCTAGCCTAGACAGGACTCGCAGCAATGGTTTTAAGTTAGAAAAATTCAGATTCAGGAAGGATATAGGAAAGTACTGGTTTGGTAATAGAGTTGTGGATGAGTGGAACAAACTCCCAAGTACAGTGATAGAGGCCAGAACGTTGTGTAGCTTTAAAAATAGGTTGGATAAATACATGAGTGGGTGTGGGTGGGTGTGAGTTGGACCTGATTAGCTTGTGCTACCAGGACGGTTGCCGTGTTCCTCCCTTAAGTCAAGGTGACCTGACCTGACTAGGTTGGGTGCATTGGCTTAAGCCGGTAGGAGACTTGGACCTGCCTCGCATGGGCCAGTAGGCCTGCTGCAGTGTTCCTTCGTTCTTATGTTCTTATAAATACATGAGTGGGTGTGGGTGGGTGTGAGTTGGACCTAATTAGCTTGTGCTACCAGGACGGTTGCCGTGTTCCTCCCTTAAGTCAAGGTGACCTGACCTGACTAGGTTGGGTGCATTGGCTTAAGCCCGTAGGAGACTTGGACCTGCCTCGCATGGGCCAGTAGGCCTGCTGCAGTGTTCCTTCGTTCTTATGTTCTTATGTTCAAATAATTACAGGGCATAAATAGTAATTATACTGTTCTATCCTCCCAGCTGAAGTTTCTACAGATATCTTCCACCAGATTCACCCTGAAGATGACCAACCACTTGAGTGTTTGGACATGGCCTGATATATCACACGCTTGAGATCGTTGGAGTTATCGTATATGTTCAGTAATAAACCACATAGAGACAAACTAGGAAGATGAATTGGTCTGTATATTTCGACCACCTACTGGGGCCCACTTCAAAATATATTAATCAACAAAACTTCGCGCAGCTCGCTATCCATCATGCCTGACAAGCGTAAATCAGCTGACCTTTAGTCACTGACTGCAAAACTTCAACAGACCACATGTCGAGGATACTTAAAACCTTAAGTATCCAAATACGCCTTTCCAGACGTATATATAGTGCCACTTTCAGTGCACACACATCAAGATATACTCCTCAGAATACATACAAAGTTTTGACTCATCGGAAAGTTCAGCTTCCATCAGTGTAGCCTTATCTTGGTTCCTTATGCTGAATAGTCTGTCTTTGTCCCCTTATTCATGTTCCGGAATATTTTGATTATCATGATCTTGTCTCATTTTGTTTCACCCTCTTCCAGAGACGAAGCAAGTTCCTATCATCAATACCTTTATCGTTATGTTTACCACTGAATTTATAGGTTAAGAGCTGTATACGTACCTCGACTTATTTCAAAGCTTAGTCTTATCTATCGTCTACGCACAATAGCTGGCTAACACCCTGGCATATATTTACTATTAGACGAACAAAAGCAGTAGGTGTAAACCAGCTTACCGCCCGGGGGCTTACCGAGCCTTATAACTGAACTCAGGTTCCTTCGATTAGCAGCCGAGCGCCTTACCACTGAGCTACATGCCACATTTTTATACTAATGAAAGAACGTATCTATACTGCGAGTTATCAATGAGTGAGTTAGCCCTCACTCGGTTTTTTTCCATTACAGTCATTGTAGATCTTTCACAACACTCGTGTTCCACAAACCTATAATGCATTTATGCTGCATACAGAAAACTTTTTTACAGGCTAAGATCCGTTATCCTACTTAAAGGCCCAACCCTAAGGTATATTATCAACCTCCAGGATGCGATACACGATAGTAGGCTAATACCTAGTATCTATTTACTACTTGGTGAACGGGGAAAACAGGTGTAAGACCGACCAATTGTCTCCACCTATCCATGATTCAACCCTCCATCAGCTGAACTTAAATAAATCCATTAAGCTCTAATGCTTGCCAACCTTCTTTTATGGGGCAGATAATGGCAAATACTACTGACAAAACAAGCCAGCACCACGAGGATTCTGCAAGGTCTCCCTCCATCTACACTCCACCTTCATGTAATTGTGAAGTAATTACTATCAGTTTTCAATTCTGATAAACTACTGTTTCTGTACGACAGTTTATGTGATACCACTAAACACAAACAGTTCAGCTGGTTGACCCTTCAAGGGATGGTGTTGTTAATGGGTTCGAGTAATATAATGGAGGCGACTGAAGTAATAAACGACTGCTCTGTCCGGATTTATTGAGTAGAAATGGTGTGACCACTGTCAGCCGTCTAGTTGCACGGATACCTACATCTAACTGCTTCATGCCCACGCGCGGTACTGTGGTATGAACTCCAGGGGTCAGCACTGCTGACATATGGGAGACTCAAATTTAACCATCACATTCCTATGACACTAGGTAACGGTCTCCTGCTTGACAGTCTTTCACCTACAAGACAAAGGTCTTGATGGTGAAGGGCTCTTGATCCAAGAAATTGGCTAATTTTTTATAAGACTGTAGTGTTAATTAATTTTTGAGGGCTTCGCTCTATGCTCACTGCATCTTCCCAAGGAATTTGAACTACTCCCCCTTTCCTCGAATCAAATCTGATTACGTCCCATTTCCCAGGTGAGGTATGACTCCTACAGATTTAGCGTTTCCCTATGAATATAAAAATAATCAATTGCTTGGATCGCCCTATAAACGTTGAAAACCTTTATACGCAAAAACAATTGCTGCTCGAGCCTTGTAAAATGTCATGTAGATTAGGGTAACAACATAATGAGGATGTACTAATTACGTGTATAGTGAAACATCTATACAGATGGAATAAGTAAAACCCGTCAGTACCGCAGGAGAACTTTGCATAAACAAAACTAATGAGTAATGCAAAAATGTAAAAAATTCTGAAAGCATGATATCAATAAATATAAAAATATTATTTGGGATATTAATGCTGCACTTATTTAACAAATTGGGTTACATGAATAGTGTGCTGTTATCCTATTCTATGTGATAGTTACATAGTAGTAAGAAATGCTGGCTATGTTCCCTTAATACAACAAACGGTGGCTATGTTTTCCTCATATTCTATCACACAGAATGGGTTTCATACGTTTCATACGAGCTGGGAATCTTTAGTAGAACAATGGCTGCTCCATGCAGCCTGGTAGCAAGGACCCCAATGGAAATAAGTCACTCTGTCTGACTTTTTTGGGTTATCCTAGGTTCTCTACACATATGCTGCTATGTATGATAATCTATGTAACTGTATTTGTGTATACCTGAATAAACTTACTAGCAAGCAGCCTTCACTACTCCGAATATATGTATCTCAATATAAATATGCTTGAATACCCACTTTAGGAATTGAAGTATTCTTAATTAGTAACGTAGACGTACTATGCAGCTTTAGTGACTGTCGTGTAACTGATAGTGTGGAATAAACAAACCAGTATTCTACTCCTATAGAACTTAAAAAAAAAAATACACGTGAGCAGTTAGCCGAAACAGTATAAAACACACTCGTCACTGGCTGGGAGCTGGACCTCATTGACAAGGTTAAGTCGCCTCACTCACAATATAAACAACTCGCTGTGGAAATATGCAACTATGTCATGATGTGCTAGACTAGTTCTTAATAACTCCATAAATTATTGCATTCATAACGGAAGCGTTAAACCAGTAAGGGTCATTTAATACCAGGGAAATAAGAAGAAATCAGTTTCATCCAAGATAATACGTCCTATCTACTGACTCAAGAACCCTTCACTAGCATCTAAGTATCGCCTTGAATGTAATACCTCCTTATTCCAGTTGAGAGAAAGTTGAAGCATGCCCTGAAGTTGGACCTTAAACCACATTTTTTTTTTATTTTAATCAGGAGTTAAACAAGTTGATGTAATACAGCACATGGGAATGACATGCATTCAGGTTCGAGCCAAGTAAGGGGAGGATAAGTTCAGTTTTGTGGATCACAGTAAGTTCGGTAGGTTTAGAGCATGTTGAAAACAATAGTCTCTAAGGCTACAGTTCACCTGTCATACATAAACATCAGTGATACTTTAATTTGTACAATATATATTTAATGTAAATACACAGGGGTATACATACCGAGATGCAGACTTATCGGTGTATATACCTTGTTCGCATCCTACTGTATTTAGGCATCACTTAAGATGTTATACACATCCAAGATAGTTCATTTGGCAAAGAACAAAAAAGTAAAACATTCTAACATTCCTACATCTGATACACTCGTATAGATCACGCACTTTTTTTTTTATCGATCTGCTCACAATCAATGTAGATACGCGGACATTGCGTACCAACCATTCCCAACACATATTCTCCAGCACCGACCCTTCCCTCTTTCCCCCCCTCCCCTTTACCGCCAGCACAATCCACTTTTTGTATACCCTTACTCACACACAAATAATGTGTTCTGATGCAATATTTTTATTATAGGTACCATACGTATAATGTGAGAGGAAGTACAATTCATATTACGACAATACTACTACTACTATTACTACTACTACTACTACTACTAATAATAATAATAATAATAATAATAATCACCCTACAAACACCCCTCACACTGAAAATGTCCTCTGCTTGACAGGAAGAGGAAACATGATAACTACATATGAATCATAAAATGATACGAGACTGTCAACAAATATATATAGTGAGGAGACTCGATTATACAGCAACATTTCTTTAATTCAAAATCTCCCAGTCGCGGGTTATTAAGGCTGCATTTCCTTTTCACTCCACTAATCATGAATAATACATAAGCCATGGATTAAAATACTTACAGTATATATACGAGATTCTCAGTATATATATCCCAGGTGCTGCCATAATGATTCTAGACTGTATTATTCCCAAGAAGACTAAAAGCTCTTATTCCTGAACATCAAAGACAGACGACCTGACATCAGCGGAATTTACCAACACTTAATTATTAGCTGTTGCTCTATCCCTGCAAAATGTCATATAGGTCAGGGCAGCCACTGTGCAGTTATATACTGTATAATTTTAGTTAATTAAAAAAAATTGTTCACTTTATCACCCCAGATATCCGGCGCTCACATCCCACTTCCATCTTAACCATAAGCAAATACTTGAAGAACATTTTTTCTTTATT
This sequence comes from Cherax quadricarinatus, assembly GCF_038502225.1. Taxonomy (NCBI): domain Eukaryota; kingdom Metazoa; phylum Arthropoda; class Malacostraca; order Decapoda; family Parastacidae; genus Cherax; species Cherax quadricarinatus. Next base: position 20,339,584 of record NC_091325.1, read on the forward strand.
TTCTAGTGTATGAAGTTTTATAAAGTTCTTCAGAGGCTATATTAAAATTTAATTAAAATTTGAACAGCTTAACAAATCCCATTTTAATCGATTCAGTGTCTGTTTAAAATTATACCTCGGATTTGTTTATTAGCTGTGGTACAAGAGCATGTATAGTTACCTTGATTTTAATGACATTTTACACGGTAAGATCAAAAAACCTAGGCCTACCCCTTGAGAAGCTGTAAGTCCTGGAATGTATATACGTCCAGCAACCAGGCCAGCCATCATTGATCCTCCATCATCAACACCAAGCATCGTTCATCAAGACTACTTAACGTTGTTTATTGAAAGTGTAGTCAATACTTATATAGCAAAATATGTATAAATGTAATGCAGGGTTAGTTAGAGCTGGTCCATATTCTTTGTTAGGTTATCACTGATTATATCATGACATTTTAACCCCAACTTTATTTCTATAATAATCAAGTGCTTAATGTGAACATGGTACAGTTTAAATAATCTTTAGCATCATGTGTATATTTCACGTGAATAAAAGTTACTTGACTAGTGCAGCCACTGGGCTCATCCCTCCACCTTAGAGCCTCCAGCACTATCTGCTACCATAACTATGCAAGTACACCTCCCTTCACCATCATATTTCCCCCTTCTATGCCTGAGACAAGTAGGTAGACGCCACTCACCTGTGAGAGTCACTACAGGGTGCCATGACGGGAATATACGAGTATGATGTTGGAGGCAGCAGCAGCAGGGTTCGACCAGACGCCGCGGCCAGACATACTGGCTCCACCAACACGCTCGTCGCAACCCCGCGCACACGTTTTCTCTCATCACCTCTACATAATAAGGAGAATGGCTTGTAAAAGAGAAATGATAAAGGCAGGGCCGGAATAATGGCCTGTACACAATGAAAAAAAAGGATATATGGCACCGTAAAGGAGAAATTATAAGTAAAACCCAGGCCGGATTGACGGCCTACTGGGTCCCTGAGCTGAGAATTTTTTATCGGTTTACACTTCACTAGACATCAAAATATACAGTATTTTTATGAATTCACAATCTTTTATTTTCATCTGATAAAACATTTCTAATTTAAGATACTTTACTTCAAATATATAAAAATATTCTAAAGTTTTATGGACCTCTTAAGGAAGATTCAGGCTTAGTCCCTCCCCCATTAATTGTGCCCGAGTAAAGGTGCAATGTAATTTTAACGGAGCACAATAAATAAAGGGAGATAATAATAATAATAATAATAATAATAATAATAATAATAATAATAATAATAGTTGAGAATTAAAAATATAGCTGCATTGTGAACATTAGGGGGGTTGCATTAGATTTAATTCCTCTTGCAGGAAAGGTATGAATATCCTAGGTTAAGTCATCATAAAATGTCATTTTTTGTACATCAATACCCCTCAAGGACTGATGAGGGGCTCTTAGTCCGAAGAACTGGACTTATCTTCCCTTGACTGTTTCTCTAGGCGCTGTATATTCCCTGCAGGTTTAACGCTTCCCGCCGCTGATTAAATAATGTATATCAATCAAGACTGTCCAGTTTGTAATTATTCAAGTTAAAATGTTAATTACTTATATGCACTATAATAACCTCTATATATGGATTACCTAAATAATTAAATAAGACTAAACTAATAATACCATAACACATGACAGATCCCCGTGTCCATATCACACTGTGTAAAAACTATGCACATAAAGGGTCCCAAAATTTGGAATTCATTACCAGAAAATACTAAAGAAACCCGGTCTGAAAATCAATTTAAGACTCTTCTCAAAAGCCACTTAATCACCCTAGACTAAATACTAAATACTCAATATTTAACTTTACGAATAAATTTCCCAGTCACCTAAATCTTAAAACTTCAAGACTAGACGACCAAGTTCATACATTGACTAATACTTACTACATAGTAGTATAAATACCTACCCAAGACAGTATTGCCCGACACCAAATTGTAGCATTCACATACTGTAAACTAATTTTTAGCAAATCACAATGTTATATTCCCATAATATAATTTCAATAATTACTTTTGAACGTATTGTTCATTGTCGACAGGAATATAATTAAATCATGTTTCATAAAAAGCATTTTTGAAACTATGAATATATCCTTTGGTTTCACTGCAACCCATTATTGTAAATACATAACCTCAATGTACTACTTGCAAAGAAATAAATAAATTTGAAAATAATAAGGGAGTCTTTCGTATTCAGTTTCCTCAGAAATACGTCTGCCTCCTTAGTATATTTTTTTTTATAAAATCTTTTCATATTTCTATTCTACCATTGATTTCTAGTACAGAAAGGGTACTAATTTCACTTTCCAAATCCTTATTAAGACCCATCCTTCTACTCTTATATCACTCTCCTTTTTTATGTCAAAAATATCTAAGATTAAATATGTAAAGCAAGAATAACAGGGATGGGTGGACTGCATTTTCTTGGAATACAAGAAAGCATTTGGCACAGTACTACATCAAAGACAACTCCAGAAATTAGAAAAACAGGAAGAAAAAAAAGAAAAGTGATTCAGTGGATCGAGGAGTACCAGAACGACAAGACAAAGAGTTATAGTAACAGTAAGGGATAAGATATTAAATTGTGGCAGAAAAGAGTGAAGTACCACAATTATTATTACCAGGATCGCTACCGTTTGTAATATATATAAATGACCTGCACCTCGTCAAGTACACGCAGATCGAAAATGTCTAAAGATTTACAATCAGACTAGTTGGAGAACAGGGATGAATGCACTATGAGGGGAGGTTGAAGGAAATGGGTGTGACTACTTTGGAAGGGAGGAGGACAAACAGGGACAATAAACATAGACAGATTGAACTAAGATGACTCTGGATATGGTGTCCCGTGGCCTGGTGGCAAAAGTTCTCACTTCACACGGCGGGATGACTGGGTTCGATTCCCAACGAGGGTAGAAACATTGGGCGTGTTTCTTTACACCGGTTGTCTATGTTCCCCATCAGTAAAATGGGTACCTGGGTGTTAGTCGACTGGTGTGGGTCGCATCCTGGGACAAAACTGACCTAATTTGCCGTGTTTAGGGTCATTTTGGATTCTTGTGTATTAATCTGTTCCGTGTATTTATACCACCTTGTATTTGCATTGCTTTAAATAATATATAAAAAAAATTGGCCTGAAATGCTCCGAGAACATAACAAGCGGCTTTTTATATAGTAGTATGTCATTGATGTCAGCTAGGCTTACCTTGTACGTACTTGTAAAAATAAAGATATTATTATTATTAAAAAGGAACACGGGTGGGAGCTGAGGAGACACATGAACCATAGAGATGTTATTACGTGCCTTTTTAATATCAGGGTGGTTGAAAAACAGAATTAGACGAAAGAGAGGTGGCGGCAAACTCATTACATAGCTTTAGGAGTACGTATAATATGACACAAGAGGTCAGGAACATAATTCAGATTAAATTAGTCGAGGAGGCATAGGGAAAAGCGGAAACTTGGGCTAAGAAAATACAATTTGGCGAGTACATAAGAATACATAAATTAGTGATGCTCATCTAAAAATACACTAAAGATTCTTCGCTCAAAAACATTCTTGAAGTTAATTGTTTACCATATTAAAGTGACATGCACTCAGTATGATGACTGAAAGACAGCATACGGCTTGATAAAGCTCCTGGAGAGCGAAACGTTGCCGCAGTAAAATGTCACGTTAGTTGCACTTGTGTCCTTTTGCCTAACAAGGATAACATACTTATGAAGAGTGAAGGATAACATACTTATGAAGAGTGAAGGATAACATACTTATGAAGAGTGAAGGATAACATATTTATGAAGAGTGAAGGATAACATACTTATGAAGAGTGAAGGATAACATACTTATGAAGAGTGAAGGATAACATAATATATGAAGAGTGAAGGATAACATAATATATGAAGAGTGAAGGATAACATAATATATGAAGAGTGAAGGATAACATATTTATGAAGAGTGAAGGATAACATACTATATGAAGAGTGAAGGATAACATACTTATGAAGAGTGAAGGATAACATACTATATGAAGAGTGAAGGATAACATACTTATGAAGAGTGAAGGATAACATACTATATGAAGAGTGAAGGATAACATACTATATGAAGAGTGAAGGATAACATACTTATGAAGAGTGAAGGATAACATACTTATGAAGAGTGAAGGATAACATACTTATGAAGAGTGAAGGATAACATACTTATGAAGAGTGAAGGATAACATATTTATGAAGAGTGAAGGATAACATACTTATGAAGAGTGAAGGATAACATACTATATGAAGAGTGAAGGATAACATACTATATGAAGAGTGAAGGATAACATACTTATGAAGAGTGAAGGATAACATACTTATGAAGAGTGAAGGATAACATACTTATGAAGAGTGAAGGATAACATACTTATGAAGAGTGAAGGATAACATACTTATGAAGAGTGAAGGATAACATACTTATGAAGAGTGAAGGATAACATACTTATGAAGAGTGAAGGATAACATACTTATGAAGAGTGAAGGATAACATACTTATGAAGAGTGAAGGATAACATACTTATGAAGAGTGAAGGATAACATACTATATGAAGAGTGAAGGATAACATAATATATGAAGAGTGAAGGATAACATACCTGATGAGGTATCACTTCACATAGCATGCTATCCTTCACGTCATATAGCATGCTATCCTTCACTTCATATAGCATGCTATCCTTCACGTCATATAGCATGCTATCCTTCACGTCATATAGCATGCTATCCTTCACTTCATATAGCATGCTATCCTTCACTTCATATAGCATGCTATCCTTCACTTCATATAGCATGCTATCCTTCACGTCATATAGCATGCTATCCTTCACTTCATATAGCATGCTATCCTTCACTTCATATAGCATGCTATCCTTCACTTCATATAGCATGCTATCCTTCACGTCATATAGCATGCTATCCTTCACTTCATATAGCATGCTATCCTTCACTTCATATAGCATGCTATCCTTCACGTCATATAGCATGCTATCCTTCACTTCATATAGCATGCTATCCTTCACTTCATATAGCATGCTATCCTTCACTTCATATAGCATGCTATCCTTTACGTCATATAACATGCTATCCTTCACGTCATATAGCATGCTATCCTTCACTTCATATAGCATGCTATCCTTCACTTCATATAGCATGCTATCCTTCACGTCATATAGCATGCTATCCTTCACTTCATATAGCATGCTATCCTTCACTTCATATAGCATGCTATCCTTCACTTCATATAGCATGCTATCCTTCACGTCATATAGCATGCTATCCTTCACGTCATATAGCATGCTATCCTTCACTTCATATAGCATGCTATCCTTCACGTCATATAGCATGCTATCCTTCACGTCATATAGCATGCTATCCTTCACTTCATATAGCATGCTATCCTTCACGTCATATAGCATGCTATCCTTCACGTCATACAGCACGCTATCCTTTACTTCATATGGTACGTTATCCTTCACTTAATATAGCATGCTATCCTTCACTTCACATAGCATGCTATCCTTCACTTCATATAGCATGCTATCCTTCACTTCATATAGCATGCTATCCTTCACTTCATATAGCATGCTATCCTTCACTTCATATAGCATGCTATCCTTCACGTCATATAGCATGCTATCCTTCACTTCATATAGCATGCTATCCTTCACTTCATATAGCATGCTATCCTTCACTTCATATAGCATGCTATCCTTCAGGTCATACAGCACGCTATCCTTTACTTCATATGGTACGTTATCCTTCACTTCATATAGCATGCTATCCTTCACTTCACATAGCATGCTATCCTTCACTTCATATAGCATGCTATCCTTCACTTCATATAGCATGCTATCCTTCACTTCATATAGCATGCTATCCTTCACTTCATATAGCATGCTATCCTTCACGTCATATAGCATGCTATCCTTCACTTCATATAGCATGCTGTCCTTCACTTCATATAGCATGCTATCCTTTATTTCATATAGCATACTATCCTTCACGTCATATAGCATGCTATCCTTCACGTCATATAGCATGCTATCCTTTACTTCATATATCATGCTATCCTTTACTTCATATATCATGCTATCCTTCACTTCATATAGCATGCTATCCTTTATTTCATATAGCATGCTATCCTTCACGTCATATAGCATGCTATCCTTCACGTCATATAGCATGCTATCCTTTACTTCATATATCATGCTATCCTTTACTTCATATATCATGCTATCCTTCACTTCATATAGCATGCTATCCTTCACGTCATATATCATGCTATCCTTCACGTCATATAGCATGCTATCCTTCATTTCATATAGCATGCTATCCTTCACGTCATATAGCATGCTATCCTTCACGTCATATAGCATGCTATCCTTCACTTCATATAGCATGCTATCCTTCACTTCATATAGCATGCTATCCTTCACTTCATATAACATGCTATCCTTCACTTCATATAGCACGCTATCCTTCACTTCATATAGCATGCTATCCTTCACTTCATATAGCATGCTATCCTTCACGTCATATAGCATGCTATCCTTCACGTCATATAGCATGCTATCCTTCACGTCATATAGCATGCTATCCTTCACGTCATATAGCATGCTATCCTTCACGTCATATAGCATGCTATCCTTTATTTCATATAGCATGCTATCCTTCACGTCATATAGCATGCTATCCTTCACGTCATATAGCATGCTATCCTTCACTTCATATAGCATGCTATCCTTCACTTCATATAGCATGCTATCCTTCACTTCATATAGCATGCTATCCTTCACGTCATATAGCATGCTATCCTTCACTTCATATAGCATGCTATCCTTTACTTCATATGGTACGTTATCCTTCACTCTTCATATAGCATGCTATCCTTCACTTCATATAGCATGCTATCCTTCACTTCATATAGCATGCTATCCTTCACGTCATATAGCATGCTATCCTTCACGTCATATAGCATGCTATCCTTCACGTCATATAGCATGCTATCCTTCACGTCATATAGCATGCTATCCTTCACGTCATATAGCATGCTATCCTTTATTTCATATAGCATGCTATCCTTCACGTCATATAGCATGCTATCCTTCACGTCATATAGCATGCTATCCTTCACTTCATATAGCATGCTATCCTTCACTTCATATAGCATGCTATCCTTCACTTCATATAGCATGCTATCCTTCACGTCATATAGCATGCTATCCTTCACTTCATATAGCATGCTATCCTTCACTTCATATAGCATGCTATCCTTCACTTCATATAGCATGCTATCCTTCACGTCATATAGCATGCTATCCTTCACTTCATATAGCATGCTATCCTTTACTTCATATGGTACGTTATCCTTCACTCTTCATATAGCATGCTATCCTTCACTTCATATAGCATGCTATCCTTCACTTCATATAGCATGCTATCCTTCACGTCATATAGCATGCTATCCTTCACGTCATATAGCATGCTATCCTTCACGTCATATAGCATGCTATCCTTCACGTCATATAGCATGCTATCCTTCACGTCATATAGCATGCTATCCTTTATTTCATATAGCATGCTATCCTTCACGTCATATAGCATGCTATCCTTCACGTCATATAGCATGCTATCCTTCACTTCATATAGCATGCTATCCTTCACTTCATATAGCATGCTATCCTTCACTTCATATAGCATGCTATCCTTCACGTCATATAGCATGCTATCCTTCACTTCATATAGCATGCTATCCTTCACTTCATATAGCATGCTATCCTTCACTTCATATAGCATGCTATCCTTCACGTCATATAGCATGCTATCCTTCACTTCATATAGCATGCTATCCTTTACTTCATATGGTACGTTATCCTTCACTCTTCATATAGCATGCTATCCTTCACGTCATATAGCATGCTATCCTTCACGTCATATAGCATGCTATCCTTCACTTCATATAGCATGCTATCCTTCACTTCATATAGCATGCTATCCTTCACGTCATATAGCATGCTATCCTTCACGTCATATAGCATGCTATCCTTCACGTCATATAGCATGCTATCCTTCACGTCATATAGCATGCTATCCTTCACGTCATATAGCATGCTATCCTTCACGTCATATAGCATGCTATCCTTCACTTCATATAACATGCATTTCATATGAAGTGAACGATAATATACCATGTGAAGTGAGGAATAACGTTACATACAAAGAGTGAAAGATGGGAAACTACTGAAGCAAGAAAAAACTGTGAAATATCAGCACTTCTTGAAGTTACGCTAGGCTAATTTTAACAAATTTAAACGTGAAGTTATAAAAAATTGTTCTCCTGTTCATCTATATTTATTATTCAGGAACAACAAATTAATGACAAAACTAAACAAAGGTTCATATGTGAATTTTAGCAAGCATGTATTACTAATGTGTTGCTTTTATACGTATATCTGTTGGCAGATGTCAAAGCCACACTATATGTATACCTGGAGTATACCCCGCGACCTGGTCACGGACCGGGCAGCGGGGATCAACGCTCCCCCGGCCAAGTCCGTGACCAAGGCTCATGGTGGATTAGGGCCTGATCAACCAGACTTTTACTGCTGGCCGCACGTAAACCGACGGACGAACATGACTGATCAGGTAGCGACTTTAGGCGCCTGTCCAGCGCCTTGAAGATAGCCAGAGGTCTATTGGCAATCCCCCTCATGAAAACTGAGACAGATGTGCAACATCTGGGTCTCTTAATTGTAGACGTTTCGCCATCCAGTGGCTTCATCAATACACTCTTTCACAAATTTACGTTGATAGTTCCGTACACCAATCCACTGGTGCAGCTGGTAGTGCTGCTGTCATACAGAGTGATGGCTCTCATAAAGAAATTGGAGCACGCATCAATAACTGGGCCTCTACCCTTCCAACAGAACTGTTTGCCATACTCCTTGCACTGAAATACATCCATGTATCTAAGGTTGACACTTTAAATGTAACAGATTCTCTGTCATCCATAAATGCTCTCAACTCATTAAGTATAAATTGTGGCATGCTTGTGTCAGAAGCCAGACATAGGTATGGTAAGATTGTGGACAGTGGAGTCAGAGTGCACATGCTGTGGATTCCATCTCACATTGGTCTCCATATGCATTGGTCTTCAGATGCATGATAGAACTGATGAATTGGCTAAGCTGTATGTTTTCAAAGACGAGTAGATTCAATCTTGGATTGTCAGTTAGCAGTTTGAGAACAATAATACGAAAAGAACAACTGAACTTTATTGACGTAAGACTTAGGGAGATGACACAAGTCAGTCCATCTATCATCATTCCATCATGCAGGAGGAGCCACATGTCTATGGTGCATCCAACAAGATAAGCAGACTCTTGGATGTCACTACCGCCAGGCTCCGGCTGGGTTACAAGTATCTTCGGCAGGTTAAATCACCAACAACAGATGTAGACCAAACGAAATGTAAACTTTGCCAGATGGACTATTGTCACACCCTGCGTCATTATGTACTGGAGTGCGATAAAATTAATAAATTTAGAGACAATTCACTCAGAAATGTTCAAGAAATGGCAAAGTATTTTATCCACAGTGGTATATTGTAGACCATTCTGTAAAAATACCCTGACTTTGCTAGCTGTAAATAAAGCATTACCACGTGTGTGTACTCCCCTAATTGTGGTTGCAGGGGTCGAGACTCAGCTCCTGGCCTCACCTCTTCATCGAGTGCTGTGTGTGTGTGTGTGTGTGTGTGTGTGTGTGTGTGTGTGTGTGTGTACTCACCTATATGTACTCACCTATATATGGTTGCAGGGGTCGAGTCATAGCTCCTAGCCCCGCCTCTTCACTGGTCGATACTAATTCGCTCTCTCCCTGCTCCATGATATTTGTCATACCTCTTCTTAAAGCTATTTATGGAACTTGCTTCCACTACTTCACTCTCCAGATTATTCCAGTTCCTGACAACTCTAAGACTAAAGAAATACTTCCTAACATCCCTATGACTCATCTGGGTTTTCAGTTTCCAATTGTGCCCCCTTGTTTCTGTATCCCATCTCTGAAACATTCGATCCTTGTCCACCTTGTCAATGCCTCTTAGTATTTTATACATTGTTATTATGTCCCCTCTATCCCTCCTATCCTCTAGTGTCATCAGGTTGAGTTCCCTTAACCTCTCCTCATAAGACATACCCCTCAGTTCCGGAACTAATCGTTTTGCAAATTTTTGCACTTTCTCCAATTTCGTGACGTGTTTCACTAAGTGAGGGTTCCATACTGGCACTGCATATTCCAGTATAGGCCTTACGTACACTGTGTACAATGTCGTGAATGACTCCTTACTCAGATGTCTAAACGCCAATCTCAGGTTTCTCAGTAGTAGTAACCAGTTACCAGTAACCAGTGTACCAGTAGATGACTCACTACCAACCGTCTGTGTGAATCATTGACTGTATTCATATTGCTGCTGACCATAGCAGGATTTCAAACATCCCTCACCCGTAGGCACTCATGGGTCAGTCAGGCTAGGGAGCAGAGAGAGGCAGGACGGCTGTTGGCGCTTTCCCACACTTTCCGTTATATTATACGTACTACCAGCCTACATGAGTATTCTTACCCTATCCACGTTTTCGAAAACCCACATGAGAAATGGTGGCACCCGTGTGAGCGTGGATTTAAGGGTATTTCAAGACATTAGAAGACTGTTTGTGGGGAGCCAGCAGGTCAAAGGTGAACCAAAGGTGTGCTGAGGGTAAGCTAGCAGCTTACCTTCAGCACACCACCCTGTGTACTCCAGCCTGCAAGCCTGTTGCAGCCGTTTTTCAAGCTTCCTGGCTTAGTTTGTGTGCTAATTGCTTCAATCTCCGAGGGGTTGACCCGGATTTTGCAATTAAGCCAGACTGTGGGAGTGAACGCTAGTCAGCCTACCTCAGCCTACCATCCAGCCTGTCTCCTGTCATCCACCTGCTCCTTCATGCTGTGTGCATCGTTACACGTCTTCGTCAGCCATTCTCGTGGGTTAAGCCAGTCAGTCAACCCAGCTTCTAACCCAGCTGAGAGAGAGAAGTAAGCCACGCAAGTTCCGCTGAAGTATTGTTTCATATATCGCTTGTGCTTGGATGCTGGTAAGAGTGGTCTTCATCATCCCTGTGGCATTGTGGTTTAGTTAAGCCACCTTGTGCGTGGTGAGAAGTGCATGGCAGTGAGAGCGCACAGGGCCAGCTTGTTCCGCTGCCCCCACCACACGCCACCCACCCACCACCCACCACCCGCCGCCCACCACCCGCCGCCCACCCGCCACACACTCTTCACTCATCTACCTGTGGCTGTTTGCACCCTTGTACCAGGTCCTAGAACTGTTTTGGGCTCACATAATTGGTCAAGAGATTGTAGCTGAGCACCAACGATAAAGCCAGTTATGTGAGTTCACCGAGAAAGCACATTTCTTCCGACGACAGTGTGAGTGGAGGCGTCATCACCGCATAGGACGTCTTCCCCTCATCACCAGTCATCCCGTCTACTACTCCAAACTCCAGTGATAATTTTCTGTTTAGAGACATTTTTCTTGCATTTAAAGACATTCGCGTGTGTGAGACATTTATAGTGAATTTCTTGTGTACTCTAAACCTTGTGTTTTCAGTGTAGACTCAGTGTTTCTTTGACTCATTATTTTTACAATATTTTTCAGTGTTATCGCTCATCTCATATTTTTTTATCTGTGTTTTTTTATGCTACTCTCTGTCTGTAGTAAGTATTATTGTGTAGTGTACCAGTCAGTCACTCCGTGTGAAGTAATTCATTTTTTTTATCTTGTATTCTTTCAGCATTGTATTCTCCAGTATTTGTCATTGTAGTTCATGCAGTGATATCCACCCCAGTATACCAAATTATCCATTTATTTCTGTATACCTTTTTTTCGTATGCCAGCAGTGTCTCATTCCTCTAATTTTTTCGCAGACTTGTGTACCATTATTTTTGCCAGCAATTTTTGTCGTATCAGTCACAGCAAGATTTTGTTGTAAGATTATACTAAAAAAGTGAATAAGTGAATATATTGTGTGTGCCCCGCCACTTGTAAGTGTTGTGTGCCCCGCCACTTGTAAGTGTTACACTTCCAGTTTTGTTTCTTGTTTTATTTTCATTCATATTTTTCATATTTCTTTGAACAAATTCACTCTTAGTGTAATTTCAATTTTTCTTTTTAACGTAAAGTGTTTTCTTTACTCTGTTTGAGTAAATTGTTTTGTCTAATTTACAATTAAGAGTTAAAGTGTTCAATCAGTTTTTCTTCATATTTTTATTTTTATTATTTAACCAACATTTTCCCAGTGTAACTTTATTACTGCATTGATTATTTCTACACCTTATTTTGTTGCACTTGTTCTGCAGTGAATTATTTTCTTTTATTGACATTATTATTCTCAGTTCATTATTGTTTGAGTCTTGTTTTTCATTTTATTATTTTTCCTCATGTTGTCTTTGCATTATATTTTAATTTTGTTTATGCATTCTTAAAAAAATATTTAAACTTCCCAGTTATCTCTCGTTGCATACAATTTAGTGATTTTATTTTATACTTTTTTACATTGATTTACAGTTTTATTAGTTAATTTCTTTATTAGCAAGAGTACAGACAGCTCATTTTGCATTTAATTCAGTCTCCAATAATATTTTTACTTGTAAATTTCAATGTATTTTTTTTTATCTTGTCCAGCAGTCCTTTACATTGAGTTGTCCTTCCTCTTGCAGTGTATCTTAGACATTTTTTTTTCTTACTTCTGCAGAATTAGTTGCATCTCTTTTATTTCAATTTTAGCATTTTGTATCATTTTTATTGTTCATTATTTTTGTCTTATTTGTTCTTGTGCAACTTCTTTGCCATTATGTCTCACATACCGTCACGTGATACTTGAGTGAATGTCGACACTCAGACCTCTCAGGCTACTGCTGCTGCTATCATCAGTCCTCACAGTTCCTTATCGAATGACAGACCGACCCAGACACTGAGACACTACAGTTTTACTCGTGATTCCCTTGATGCGTTACCTTTATTCAATGCCCATGTACATAGTCTTGAAGCATGGTTTACTGCCATTCGTTCTCGTGTTAATGCTCTAGTTGAAGGTCCTCCTTCTGAGGAAAGTCTTATCAGACTTGCGAAAGAAGCTCTTCATCGATCCCCTGCTGCTGTTCACGTTGTTGATCTCCTTGATATGCGAGACTTCAGGAATCTTACTAAGTGGTCACAATATGAGGAACTGATTCGTTCTTTCCTTGTACCAGTAAAAACAGCTGATCCATATGTCGTTCTTAGGGAACTAGTGAATGCTACACCCATGACTAATGAATCGTTGAGTGCCTTTGCTGTTAGATTAGACCACTACAGATATCAGTAGTAGAACTCAACACACAACTCAGGATATAAATAACCATAATTCTAAACCTAGAAGATGATTGATCACGTTGACCCTGATCTAAACCTCCATAATCTGACACCCAATCAAAACCTATTGGAAAGTAATTGCCTTTATTACACAGCATCACAAGCCACCACTATCCTAAACAATGCTAAAAGTCTATCAGTACTTAACTACAACATCAGGTCCTTAAGCAAACACTATGATGACCTCCTAGCACTCCTTGAATCACTAAAGACACCCTTCTCCTGCATTATTCTTACTGAGACCTGGCTTAAGCAGGACACAATAGATATCTACCCTCTACCAGGATACACAGCAATTCACAACTGCAGAACAAACCAAGTTGGGGGTGGTATTGCAATCTATTACTCTAACCAATTATCTTGTCTTAGCACCACTTGCTTTAGTGATGAATATGGGGAATACATTTTTGCTAATTTTATTGTAAAAAAACTTAAGACGCCTATAACAATCGGTGCCATTTACCGGATACCTCACACAAACATCCCAAATTTCAGTGAGAAATTAAAGTCACTAATAACAAACAGACAAATGAATAAGCACCACCTTCTCTTAGCTGGAGACTTCAACATCAACCTTGGCTTACTAGATGATCAGCCTGTAACTGATTTCATCAACAATATGAACAACACACTTCTCATACCAACAATAACTAAACCAACCAGGCTCACTGAGACAAGTGCAACCATAATAGACCACATATGGACCAATATACTAGCCCCCCTTAAATCAGGGATAATCACAGATAGCACTACAGACCACTACCCTACCTTCCTCCTGACAAACATTAGTAAACCACCACTTGAATACAGCAAAGTCTCATTTAGACTCCATGACGAGGCCTCAGTAAGGAAGTTCACAGCTGACCTAGAGACTGTTGATTGGCCTACAGAATTCTCCAAGGCCAATGGTATTGATGACTGGACAGACATCTTTCTTAACAAATTACTTAGACTATACAACAAACATTGTCCTATAAAAACGAAACAGATCACAAACAAACGGCTTGGTTGCCCATGGCTAACCAGCACCATTCTGAAATCCATAGACAAGAAACACCAATATGAAAAGCAATATAGACAGGGCTTAATACACAAAGATACTCTTAAACACTATTCATCAGCTCTCACCAAGGTAATAAAAAAAGCCAAACAACTATACTACTCCAGTAGATTCACAGACACTAGAGGAGATATAAAAAAGACCTGGAAAACACTCTCTCAGATTCTAGGGACCCACAAACTGAGAAAAACCAAGAATATTGTCCTAACTAAACCTAATGAAACACCACTACATCCCACTGACACAGCTAACAAGATAAACGACTTCTTCTCAAACATAGGATCTAATCTCGCCAGTAAAATCCCACATACCAATGCCCATGCCGGGGACTACCTAGATGGTAATTTCCCTAATTCCTTCTATCTTGCACCAACTGAGCCCACGGAAGTCATTGGGATCATAAAGTCACTTAAAAATAACTCGGGGAATCTGTCTCATGTCCCACCATTACTGTACAAGCGAGCGGCCCATGTCCTTTCGCATGCTATTTCATTACTTTTTAACAAGTCAATAGAGACTAGCACCTTCCCGAAACTACTCAAGATGGCAAGGGTTACACCAATACATAAAGGTGGTGACTCTACAGACTTAAACAACTATAGGCCAATATCTAACTTACCATTGCTATCCAAAATCTTTGAGAAACTCGTGTACAAGAGACTGTATTCATTTATAATGGCTCAAAACATACTCAACCCCTGCCAGTTTGGATTCAGGAAAAATAAAAGCACTAATGATGCAATCATAAAAATGCTAGATCTGCTTTACACAGCATTGGAAAATAAGGAATATCCACTAGGAATTTTTATTGACCTAAGAAAAGCTTTTGACACAGTAAACCACCAAATCCTACTCCACAAACTTGACCACTACGGTATAAGAGGCCATGCGCTTGCTTATTTCAAATCTTACATTACTAATAGGTATCAGTACATCACCATTAAAGACACAGCATCAGCAACACGGCCACTTGATACTGGAGTTCCGCAGGGAAGTGTCCTTGGTCCCCTGCTCTTCCTCATATACATCAATGACCTTCCAAACGTATCCCAACACCTGAAACCCATTCTCTTTGCTGATGACACGACTTATGTCATCTCTCACCCTAATCTGGCCACCCTCAACACCATTGTGAATGAGGAGCTGATTAAAATATCGACTTGGATGACAGCCAATAAACTTATGCTTAACACTGACAAAACTTACTATATTATGTTTGGTAGCAGAGCAGGAGATGCACAAATTAACATTAAGATTGACAACACTCTAATTACCAGAAATAATGGGGGAAAATTCCTAGGCTTATACCTTGACAACAACCTGAATTTCAGCACCCATATCCAGCATATAGCCAAAAAAGTATCCAAAACGGTTGGGATCCTCTCCAAGATACGATACTACGTGCCGCAAAATGCCCTTCTCACACTATACCACTCACTTATTTATCCATACCTCACCTATGCTATTTGTGCTTGGGGATCAACTGCAGCAACACACCTAAAGCCAATAATAACCCAACAAAAAGCTGCAGTAAGAATAATCACTAAATCCCATCCCTGGCAGCACACCCCCCCACTCTTCAAAGATCTAAACTTACTCCCAGTTCAGTACATCCACACTTACTACTGTGCAATCTATATCTACAGGGCCTTAAACTCTAATATCAACCTTGACCTAAAACGCTTTCTTGATAGTTGTGACAGAACCCACAGGCATAACACCAGACACAAACATCTCTACGACATTCCCCGTGTCCGACTAAACCTTTACAAAAATTCAATGTATGTCAAAGGCCCTAAAATCTGGAATACCCTACCTGAGAACTCTAGAACTGCAGACACATTCATCACCTTCAAAACTACCATTAGAAAACATCTTATCTCCCTGATACACCCCGTCAACTAACTACACGAATACCACCTGGTGGTTCACACTTACACTCGCTCACTCATTTGACCATAAACAGAAATATTAATCTCAGTCTTAAAATAATGAATCCTGTGATACTCCAATACTGAAACTATATACTGTGCCAAAACAAAAGCATTCACATTGCTAAACTCATAAACTAGTATTTAGTCACTTAGCCATAATACCAACTTACCTCATAATTTGTAATATTTTACAATTAAGAATAAAACTAAGTATGCCCAAAATGCCTAGCCATGCTAAGCGTTCTAGTGGTACACTCTGTAATCACAATTTTACTACATGTAAACCAAACAATAACCAAATTTCTGTAAACTCAGCATTGTAATCCTTATAGAGAATAAACTTTGAATTTGAATTGAATTGAATGCTGTCCAGTCCTCAGCTTTTGTCCCTGACGAGGATAAACCATCCACAGCATCGTTTGCTAAAATAGCAGCTTTTGGAGCAATCAAAGAACTAATGCCGCTTGCTTCCGTGTGTGCTTATGAGGCTAATCCTCCAACTGTGACAATGAAACCACTTACAGCCCTAAATCATGTACGTTCCTTGTGCCCCCAGGGTACTTTCCCATGTATCAAAAGTAATTTTACACCTATGCCTCAGTCTGCACCACCTCTTGTTTGCGCCACAGAGACAAATCGTGGTCGTCAACCATCTCAGCGATCACCAAGGACCAGTGTACAGAGTCATTATAAACCTCGTAGTATTCATAGTACATTCAATAACCATAGTCAGCGGACTTGTTACAACTGTGGTTTCCGTGGCCATATTGCAATTAATTGTCCTGATAGTTACCCTAAGAGGCGTCGTACTGATGATGAGTACCAGTGAGATCTTCCCTACTGTAATTATCATAGAATACATGGACATGACACATCTGAGTGCAATGCTCTTTACAACCTTCAGTACTCTAGGTCTTTCCGTGGCCGTTCCAACCGCAGAACCCGTAGAGGAAACAGATATCGTGGTTCTCAAAATAACCAGAACCAGGCTCAGTCTTCCAATTCTCAAAATAACCAGAACCAGGCTCATTCTTCCAATTCGGGGAAATTCGAGCGCCCCAGTCAAACCGTCCCATGGTGACAGTAGGTGATAATGAGTACACCATCCCCGTTCACAATTCCTTTGAAGCCTTAAGCAGTCTCGAGAATGACAATCCTGCTGATGATATTGCTTCACATGTCTCTGACATAGATGATTTTGGGGATGAAGTGGAACAAGTCTTTTCTGATGACAATCCACCTTTTTGTTTGCACATAACTTCCAATGTGTGTGTGTGTGTACTCACCTACTCACCTATTTGTGGTTGCAGGGGTCGAGTCTTAGCTCCTGGCCCCGCCTCTTCACCGGTTGCTACTGGGCCCTCTCTCTCCCCGCTCCATGAGCTTTATCAAACCTCGTCTTAAAACTGTGTATGGTTCCTGCCTCCACTACGTCATTTTCTAGGCTATTCCACTGCCTTACAACTCTATGACTGAAGAAATACTTCCTAATATCTCTCTGACTCATTTGTGTGTGTGTGTGTGTGCGCACGCTAGTGTGTATGAGCGCTCTTGTGGGTGTATGATCCACTTAATATTTGTATTTATAACTCATTACAATTGTGACCAGGTGTGGACGTGTCAGTGGCTTATTACTTTGTAATTTGTTCATGACTGTAACCATGTCTCCAGGTAATGTATAAGAGTGTAGATGGTTTATTACCTTTGTAACTTGTCATGATTGTGACCAGATCTACCTGGAGTTCATTACCTTTGTAACTAGTTCAGCTATCATAACTTTGGGGTCCAGTCACTGGACCCATTATGTACCTTTGTAATCTTTTGACTACCACCCACAGGATGGGTATGTGGTGACTACCGCCCACAGGGTGGGTATGGGGTGCATAATAAACATAGTAAACTAAAACTGTACAACTAGGGGTGTCACTAGCACGTTAAGAGACCATACAATAAGTGTCAGGGGCCCGAGACTGTTCAACTGCCTTCCAGCATACATAAGGGGGATTACCAACAGACCCCTGGCAGTCTTCAAGCTGGCACTGGACAAGCACCTAAAGTCGGTACCTGACCAGCCGGGCTGTGGCTCGTACGTTGGTTTGCGTGCAGCCAACAGTAACAGCCTGGTTGACCAGGCTCTGATCCACCAGGAGGCCTGGTCACAGACCGGACCGCGGGGGCGTTGACCCCCGGAACTCTCTCCAGGTAAACTCCAGGTTAAGTAGACTGTAAGCCAATAATGTTAAGTTGGCCCATAATGCCTAGGCATAATAGAGGCTCTCTTTGCATTGCAACCCACTATTGTAAATACAAAATCTCAATGTACTGTCTGCAAAGACATAAAATAAATAAATAAATTAACTAGCTGTGGGCTGCCAGCCACCGCGATCACTGCTCTTATTACTCTGGAGTTTACCTGGAGTTTACCTGGAGAGAGTTTCGGGGGTCAACGCCCCCGCGGCCCGGTCTGTGACCAGGCCTCCTGGTGGATCAGCGCCTGATCAACCAGGCTGTTGCTGCTGGCTGCACGCAAACCAACGTACGAGCCACAGCCCGGCTGATCAGGAACTGACTTTAGGTGCTTGTCCAGTGCCAGCTTGAAGACTGCCAGGGGTCTGTTGGTAATCCCCCTTATGTGTGCTGGGAGGCAGTTGAACAGTCTCGGGCCCCTGACACTTATTGTATGGTCTCTTAACGTGCTAGTGACACCCCTGCTTTTCATTGGGGGGATGGTGCATCGTCTGCCAAGTCTTTTGCTTTCGTAGTGAGTGATTTTCGTGTGCAAGTTCGGTACTAGTCCCTCTAGGATTTTCCAGGTGTATATAATCATGTATCTCTCCCTCCTGCGTTCCAGGGAATACAGGTTTAGAAACCTCAAGCGCTCCCAGTAATTGAGGTGTTTTATCTCCGTTATGCGCGCCGTGAAAGTTCTCTGTACATTTTCTAGGTCGGCAATTTCACCTGCCTTGAAAGGTGCTGTTAGAGTGCAGCAATATTCCAGCCTAGATAGAACAAGTGACCTGAAGAGTGTCATCATGGGCTTGGCCTCCCTAGTTTTGAAGGTTCTCATTATCCATCCTGTCATTTTTCTAGCAGATGCGATTGATACAATGTTATGGTCCTTGAAGGTGAGATCCTCCGACATAATCACTCCCAGGTCTTTGACGTTGGTGTTTCGCTCTATTTCGTGGCCAGAATTTGTTTTGTACTCTGATGAAGATTTAATTTCCTCATGTTTACCATATCTGAGTAATTGAAATTTCTCATCGTTGAACTTCATATTGTTTTCTGCAGCCCACTGAAAGATTTGGTTGATGTCCGCCTGGAGCCTTGCAGTGTCTGCAATGGAAGACACTGTCATGCAGATTCGGGTGTCATCTGCAAAGGAAGACACGGTGCTGTGGCTGACATCCTTGTCTATGTCGGATATGAGGATGAGGAACAAGATGGGAGCTAGTACTGTGCCTTGTGGAACAGAGCTTTTCACCGTAGCTGCCTCGGACTTTACTCTGTTGACGACTACTCTCTGTGTTCTGTTAGTGAGGAAATTATAGATCCATCGACCGACTTTTCCTGTTATTCCTTTAGCGCGCATTTTGTGCGCTATTACGCCATGGTCACACTTGTCGAAGGCTTTTGCAAAGTCTGTATATATTACATCTGCATTCTTTTTGTCTTCTAGTGCATTTAGGACCTTGTCGTAGTGATCCAGTAGCTGAGACAGACAGGAGCGACCTGTTCTAAACCCATGTTGCCCTGGGTTGTGTAACTGATGGGTTTCTAGATGGGTGGTGATCTTGCTTCTTAGGACCCTTTCAAAGATTTTTATGATATGGGATGTTAGTGCTATTGGTCTGTAGTTCTTTGCTGTTGCTTTACTGCCCCCTTTGTGGAGTGGGGCTATGTCTGTTGTTTTTAGTAACTGAGGGACGACCCCCGTGTCCATGCTCCCTCTCCATAGGATGGAAAAGACTCGTGATAGGGGCTTCTTGCAGTTCTTGATGAACACAGAGTTCCATGAGTCTGGCCCTGGGGCAGAGTGCATGGGCATGTCATTTATCGCCTGTTCGAAGTCATTTGGCGTCAGGATAACATCGGATAGGCTTGTGTTAATCAAATTTTGTGGCTCTCTCATAAAAAATTCATTTTGATCTTCGACTCTCAGTCTGGTTAGCGGCTTGCTAAAAACTGAGTCATATTGGGACTTGAGTAGCTCACTCATTTCCTTGCTGTCATCTGTGTAGGACCCATCTTGTTTAAGTAGGGGCCCAATACTGGGCGTTGTTCTCGATTTTGATTTGGCATAGGAGAAGAAATACTTTGGGTTTCTTTCGATTTCATTTATAGCTTTTAGTTCTTCCCGCGATTCCTGACTCCTAAAGGATTCTTTTAGCTTAAGTTCGATGTTTGCTATTTCTCTGACCAGTGTCTCCCTGCGCATTTCAGATATATTGACCTCTTTTAGCCGCTCTGTTATTCTTTTCCGTCGCCTGTAAAGGGAGCGCCTGTCTCTTTCTATTTTACATCTACTCCTCCTTTTTCTTAGAGGAATAAGCCTTGTGCATACATCGAGTGCCACCGAGTTAATCTGTTCTAGGCATAAGTTTGGGTCTGTGTTGCTTAGTATATCTTCCCAGCTTATATCGGTTAGGACTTGGTTTACTTGGTCCCACTTTATGTTTTTGTTATTGAAGTTGAATTTGGTGAATGCTCCCTCGTGACTAGTCTCATTTTGTCGGTCTGGGGCTCCTCGCATACATGTCTGAACCTCAATTATGTTGTGATCTGAGTATATTGTTTTTGATATGGTGACATTTCTTATCAGATCATCATTGTTAGTGAATATGAGGTCTAGTGTATTCTCCAGTCTAGTAGGCTCTATTATTTGCTGGTTTAAATTGAATTTTGTGCAGAGATTTAAAAGCTCGTGTGAGTGTGAGTTTTCATCAGAGCTGCCTCCTGGTGTTATTACTGCAACAATATTATTTGCTATATTCCTCCATTTTAGGTGCCTTAAGTTGAAATCCCCCAGGAGCAAGATGTTGGGTGCAGGAGCTGGAAGATTTTCCAGACAGTGGTCAATTTTTAACAGCTGTTCCTGGAATTGCTGGGATGTTGCATCCGGAGGCTTGTAGACTACCACAATGACTAGGTTTTGGTTCTCGACCTTTACTGCTAAAACTTCCACTACGTCATTTGAGGCATTAAGCAGTTCTGTGCAAACAAGTGACTCTGCAATGTACAGGCCAACCCCCCCCTTTTGCCTGTTCACTCTGTCACATCTGTATAGGTTGTAACCTGGGATCCATATTTCATTGTCCAAGTGATCCTTTATGTGGGTCTCAGTGAAAGCCGCGAACATTGCCTTTGCCTCTGCAAGCAGTCCACGGATGAAAGGTATTTTGTTGTTTGTAGCTGGCTTTAGACCCTGTATATTTGCAAAGAAGAATGTTATCGGACTGGTGGTATTGTTGGTACTGGGGGGGGATTTTTTTCCGGCATTAGTATCTGTATCTGTTGGTTTGGAGTGGAGGCCATCGACTGTGGTTCCACTCCAGGAATGACTGGATTTGGTGTACGATTTCTGCCATTTCCTGCCAGTTTTTTTTCCTTCCTGGCACTAAAAAAACCTCTCCCTCTTGAGTGGCTGTGGCTACCCAGGTTTTCCCATGGCCTGGATGTTTTGTATCTTTTTGTCCCCTTTAGATGGTATGCCTGGCAATTTAAGTTATAGCACAGTCTTTCCTGTACTGAAGAGGTACACATTTCAGGGTGAAAAAGCTTACAGGAAGGGAGTTTGCATTTTCCTGTTGTCATATGGACTCTAGTTTTAGGCCTTGTGTATTTCCATGCTTCCCAACTCTGTAATAGTTTCATAGTGTTGATGAGTGACATTTTCCAGATTTCAATGAATTTGTAGTAGTTTTAAAGAGTACCTTCACGCTCTACAGTATGTAAATTATTATTATAATCAAAAAGAAGCGCTAAGCCACAAGGGCTATACAGCTACAGTATGTAGAGCTGGCAGTGGTGTAGTGAATGTTGAATTTCATATTGTAGCAATCTCATCAAATATTTTGCTT
This sequence comes from Cherax quadricarinatus, assembly GCF_038502225.1. Classification (NCBI taxonomy): domain Eukaryota; kingdom Metazoa; phylum Arthropoda; class Malacostraca; order Decapoda; family Parastacidae; genus Cherax; species Cherax quadricarinatus. The sequence goes on from NC_091325.1 coordinate 20,362,180, forward strand.
CGTGTACAGGTTGGTTGGTTGTTAAGACACATAGGCAACACTTAAGCAACTTTATTCCGAAACGTTTCGCCTACACAGTAGGCTTCTTCAGTCGAGTACAGAAAGTAGGCAGGAGCAGTAGAGATGTGAAGACGATGTAATCAGTCCATCACCCTTAAAGTCGTAGATTTGAGGTTGTCAGTCCCTCAGCCTGGAGAAGTTCTGTTCCAAAGTCTGGAGGTACCAATTGAACGGTTGTCATAACCTTGAAAGTGGTGTTCGTAAAGGAGGTTGAGGAAAGGGTATACAAGTTCGTTGCAGGATTTAGGCCTGGATAGACTTTTTTGAATCGCTACTGAGTGTATAAATGCCAATTGACAGTGTGTCAGTTAATACAGGAGCCTGATAGATTCCATATATTTCAGCAATGAAAACAGGAAGGTTGTTGGGTAGTTCACATCCCGTCTTGAGATCGAAGCGAGGAAGCACACAGTGCAGATTGAGACACTTATGCACCATATGGGAATCTTTATTTAGGAAACGTTTCGCCACACAGTGGCTTCATCAGTCCAATACAAAGCAGAGAGGTGCAAGAAGAGGATTTATTATTATTATAATCAAGGGGGAAGCGCTAAACCCGGAGGATTATACAGCGCCTGGGGGGGATGTGGAAGGTATTCAGGCTTAATTCGGGGAACTGGAGCACAGATCCAATTCCCTAAATCAAGAGCCCCTCACCAACATCAAGGAACCTTCCTTGAGGGGTGCAAGAAGAGGAGGAGATTGAGGTAATCAGTCCCTCAGCCTGGAGTCGATGTGTTCAGTCCATCAATCTTGTAGAATGTACAGCATAGGGCCGTAGACGTGGCTTATATACTGTAGTCAGGTGAGGCGAAGCAGGGGGAGGCGGGGTCATAGTGGTACCATCCACTAGTCGAAGTAGGTCTTCGTCCAAAGGTAGGACAAGTTGGAGAATTCTTTGTATCAAGATCCCATGATGATGCAGTGTCTGACAGTTATAATAATAATAATAATATCTTTATTTTACTACAAGTACATGAACAGGGTATACAGTCCTAGCTGATAACAATGACATACTACTATATAGAAAGTCCCTTGTTATGCTCCGCATTTCGGTCAAATTAGGTCAGTGTCCCAGGATGCGACCCACACCAGTCGACTAACACCCAGGTACCCATTTTACTGATGGGGAACATAGACAACAGGTGGAAAGAAACACGTCCAATGTTTCTACTCTGGCTGGGAATGGTTTTGAAAACCGACAAGTTGAAGATTGAGACACTTATGCACCATATGGGAATCTTTATTTAGGAAACGTTTCGCCACATATTGGCTTCATCAGTCCAATACAAAGCAGAGAGGTGCAGTATATAAGCCACGTCTACGGCCCTATGCTGTACAAACTATAAACATGATGAAATTATTATGTCACTTTTTAGATGGCCGAACGATGCGTATACGGTTCAGAGATCATTATTCGGACTATTTCACATTAAAAGCGGGTGTACCCCAAGGCTCTGTCCTGTCTCCCGCCCTATATATACTCTACACGAATGATTTACCTGAACCTCTTTATCCAAACACACTTACCCTTTCTTACGCAGACGACATCACTCAACTCACAACACATGAAAACTTTCGTTTCCTTGCACGCAGAACACAAAGAGAGGTCAACAGGATTACCGCCTGGGAATTATTATGGCGCATCAAAACCAACCCAAATAAGTAAAAAATCACTTACTTCCATAGAATGCGTGATGTCCCCACTCCTGTCGAACTCAAAACAAGCACCTCCCGTACCCCCATCCCACGCTCCTTCTCGACAGTTGTCCTTGGTGTTACCCTCGACCACACACTGAACCTAAAATCTCACATTACTGCAAAGACCACACAGGCGGGAACTGCGCTCTCAAGGTTATATAAGCTGAGAGGAGCCAGTCCCAAGACAAAACTACATCTCTACAAAACACTCATTCGTCCTCTACTCTCTTACTTTCCACTCGCTCTGACGTTAACCGCCAAGACAAACGCACTAAAATTTCAACGTATCCAGAATCGTGCATTACGTTGGGTGTTGGGAGTGAGGTGGGACGAATTTGCCACCAGTGAATCTCTCCACCTCACGACAAACACACCAGCTTTGAACGTATACTGGAAGACACTTAGTGACAAACAACTTGACAGACTTGAAGCACATCATGACTACTGGACTACATACTTAGCAGATACTCTCAGACGTCCATACAATGATGTAAATCTTTTTCAATCGTTGTATGATCCGGCACCTCCACCACAATACAAATAAATTATCTGACTTTTGCTTAAAAATTCAAATAACTTAAAAGTGCCATTGCCGTAGAGCTGTGTCTTTGTGCGTTTTTCGGGCTGAAGTGCTTGCGATGTGCGTTTGCGTCGCCTTTGCAGTAACGTGTCCCTGAACCGTATCCAGTCATTGCAAGTTGATATGCTTCCAGTAAGTTGCAGTCAGCACCTGCAGAGTCCCTGTTGTCTTTTTTTTGTCGTCTTCGTTATTGTTTATCCAGGCTTAGCAGTTGGGTCTAGTCCTGACTCTTCTCTCTTCGACTCAAGACATTCCTCTCACCGTCTATTCTTCGCACTGTCCCCACTTGCCCCTCGTGGGTACTTACCTGTGAGTCCGTATCGTATCGTATGCTGTACATTCTACAAGATTGATGGACTGAACACATCGACTCCAGGCTGAGGGACTGATTACCTCAATCTCCTCCTCTTCTTGCACCTCTCTGCTTTGTATTGGACTGATGAAGCCACTGTGTGGCGAAACGTTTCATAAATAAAGATTCCCATATGGTGCATACGTGTCTCAATCTTCAACTTGTCGGTTTTCAAAACCATTCATCCCACACAGTGCAGATGTCACTGGTGTAGTATTGTTGAGGATTCTAGAGGGACTAACTAGTCCCACATTTACACACAAAAATCACTCTACGAAAGGAAAAGACTCGGCAGGAGATACAACATTCCCCAGTATACAGCAGGGGAATGTAAATAAGTGATTTACAAAATGAGACACTTTTGCAACATATGGGTATCTTTATTTCGGAAACGTTTCGCTTCACAGCGGCTTCTTCAATGCAATGCAGAAAAAGGTGGAATAAGAGGAGAAGTTTGAGGTAATCAGTCCCTCAGCCTTGTCTGGATGTGTTTAGTCCATCAATCTTGACAAACGTGCAGCATATTCGCTGAGATGGGACTTTTATACTAAGGAGAGATGAGGTGGAGCAGTGGTAGGCGGAGTCATCAGTGAACAAAGGAACTAGTGGAAGTAGGTAGTGTTTATAGATTAGACTGATTACCTCAAACCACTCCTATTCCACCTTTTTCTGCACTGGACTGAAGAAGCCACTGTGTGGCAAAACGTTTCCAGAATAAATTATTATTATTATAATCAAAAAAGAAGCGCTAAGCCACAAGGACTATACAGCTTCCAGAATAAAGATACCCAAATGTTGCAGAAGTGTCTCGTTTATTAACGTGTCGGTCTTGTAAATCATTTATTCACATTCTGTCAGACACAGCAACATCTTGGGATCTTGATGCAGAGATTTCTTCAAAACTTGTCTAATCTATAGACACGACCAATTTCCACTAGTGCCTCTGTTCCCCGGCGACTCCGCCTACCACTGCTCCACCGCGAATATACTGCATGTTTGCCAAGATTGATGGGCTGAACACATCAACTCAAGTGTGATAAATGGTTTAAACAGCATCAACTCAAGGCTGAAGGACTGATTACCTCAAACTACTCTTATCCCAACATTTTCTGCATTGGATTGAAGAAGCCACTGTGTGGCCAAACATTTCCAGAAGAGAACAAGAATAGTAATAACAATGAAAAAAAGAACGGCAGCAAGAAAAGTTGCAACAACAAAAAATGGCAGAAACAAGAACAGCAGCAACAATGACAGACAGTAATGACAGCAGTGACAATTGCTCTCTTTATGCAGAAAGATGGGGGAGGTGCCTTCATGTAGGTGAAGGACAATGATTCAAGGAATTGGAGCTACTCTCCTCTTCCTTGGATCAAATCTGATCATCTCTCAGGGAGATAAGTAGCTTCATGTTAAATTTACCAACTGCAGGACATCCTACCTAACTGTAGTACTATTATTATTATCAAAGCTAAGTGCTAAACCCACCAGGGTCATACAGCGCTGACCTAATTGTACTAACCTAATTAATACTGGAGATGCATTGATAAAAAATATTTCTCTCGATAATACTTTATTTTTCATTAAGTTTATTCAGGTATACACAAATAGTTACATAGATTATCATACATAGCAGTATATGCGCTAAATCTGTAGGGCTGATATGGACCCTGGGAGGCATTATGGTCAAATCCAAGGAAGGTGATGGCAAATCCAGTTCCTTGGATCAGGAACCCCTTGCCAGCATCAAGGCATCTTCCTTGAAGGGAGACAAGGATGTAGCCTAAGAACAACACAATGTTGCCAACTAGTGGTCAATGTTAAGAAACAAGGACAGGTTTAGTTCTTCTAATATAATTGGGTTAATCAGGATTAAGTGCTACTCATACAAATCATACAGCACAGGGAATAGGAGGCAATTAAGTTCTGTCCAAGAAAGGGGAAGATAAATCCACTTCCATAGATCAAGGCAACTCTCTTGAAGGGTACTGGTGAAACATTCTGAGCCAAATGTGAGAGCAGGGTCCTCAAAATTTGGGGAAATGAGATCCTGTGTTCAGCACTCCAGGGAAGAGAGGATACCCATTGCAACATTCATAGACCTGTCTATGAATGCTAAGCCCTTTGGGGTCACATAGAGCCTTGGAAATAGGAGACATTCAGGCTTGATCCGAGGAAGGGGAGGATAAGTTATTCCTTGCGTCAAGCACCCCTCACCGACATAAAGGCACCTTCCTTGAGGTGACAGGTGTGTATCTCAAGTGTGTATATATGTAATTTATCAATACTATATTCATGAGGGAGAGCTAAGCCCAGAAGGGTCATAGTGTGTGTGGCATGCAAAGAGTATATTACAATTTATTCGGCATATGTCACACTCCTATACAGGCTGCCTCCCAACCAGCGAACTGGGTACTAAGGGTTTAACAATCAATAGAGTACCCATCATTAAATCAGTACCTTGGTTCATTGGCCAATCACAGGGAAGCCTGCCAAAGCTGAAGCAATGTGGTTCACTTGTGGTAAGCACTGGCAGACTTGCCTAGCTGCTGGCTGAGCACGGTCCACACTCCCTGGCTTCTGCTTTGCCATCTGTCACCGTGGAGTACACTTACTATCTATCTATACATATTGTACATACTTGTGTATATCATCTGGTGAAGGCAAATAAACATTATAGTCTACTGCTGAGTTTTGTTTGCTCCACATTCCCATTACAACCAGGTCTCTCAGGCCATTCTTTACCTGTGTTTGTAATACAGTGCCTGGGGAATACAAGGTAATAAGGTTTGATTCATGGAAGATTATTATTATTATAGTCAAGGGGGAGCGCTAAACCCATAGGATTATGCAGCGCCTGTGGGGTAAATGTGGAAGGTATTCAGGCTTAATTCAGGGAACTTGAGCACAGATACAATTCCATAGATCAAAAGTCCCTAACCAACATCAAGGAACCTTCTTAGAGGGGCTGAGGAAGGTGAGTGGCTTCAGTTACCTTCACCAGCATCAAAGGGTACAATATATCCAGTTTAATCCTTATTCCAGTGTTCAAGTGGTATTAAAATACCAGTACATTATATTCATGAGATACACTAAACCTGTATGAGTAAAACAGCACCTGGGATTAAAATATTCTATATTGGTGGCATATAGGTCAAATGCAGTCTTAATGACTCTTGTGTAGTCAACAAGCTTTAAACCTAACAAATCAACTAATGTTGTCTTATGCTACTGCTCACAGGATAAGTTTGGACATGATCATTAAAGTCACAGAGAAGCACCAAACAAAGAGGAATTATACAACACCAGGGAAATGAAAGACAATCAGGTTTTTAGCCATGGAATACGTTGTCTCCAATTTCTTGTAATAAGAGTCATTCACCCCAGGCCTGGTGGCCTGGTGGCTAAAGCTCCCACTTCACACATGGAGGGTCCGGGTTCGATTCCCTGCAGGTGAAAACATTTCGACGCATTTCCTTACACCTGTTGTCCTGTTCACCTAGCAGCAAATAGGTACCTGGGTGTTAGTCGACTGGTGTGGGTCGCATCCCGGGGGACAAGATTAAGGACCCCAATTGAAATAAGTTAGACAGTCCTCAATGACGCACTGACTTTCTTGGGTTATCCTGGGTGGCTAACCTTCCATGGTTAAAAATCCGAAGAAAATCTTATCTCACCAGCATATAAAATCCCTACCCCCCAACCTTTCCTTGAAGGGATGAGCATGGACAAAGACTTATGAAGGAGGTACAAGAAACAGTCAGATCCACACATAGGTGCACCTGTGCAGTACAAGTCTTCAGGAAAACATACAGAAGCACATAAATGATGAACAGCAAAATGAACTAAAATATTCATTCTTTGTTTTTGCTGCCACATTAGGAAGGAAAAAAAGAATGTATAAAACTTAAAATTAAAGTCCAATACGTAATATATATATTTTTTTTAATGAACTGGCCGTATCCCACTGAGGCAGGGTGACCTAAAAAGAAAAATGAAAGTTTTTTCTTTTTAAATTCAGCAATTCATACAGGAGAAGGGGTTATTAGCCCTTTGCTCCTGGCATTTTAGTTGCCTCTTATGACATGCACAGTTTACGGAGGAAGAATTATTTCCCACTTCCCCATGAAGATAAGAGGAAATAAAGAAGAACAAGAACTATTAATTATTATTATTGTTATAATCAAAAAGAAGCGCTAAGCCACAAGGGCTATACAGCGAAGAACTATTAAGGAAATAGAAGAAACCCAGATGGGTGTGTAAATATATATGCATGTACATGCATGTGTAGTGTTACCTAAGTGCAAGTAGAAGCAGCAAGATATAACTGTTATCCTGCATGTTTATGAAACATGCAGGATACCAGGACACCAGCAATCCTGCCATCATGTAAAACAATTACAGGTTTCCATTTCATGGTAGTACCTCCCTGGGTGGGTGTGTCTACCAACCTACTATCTAGGTCCAATAATATTATTTTTATTATTATTTCTGTATATTCAAAACAAAGAGCTAAATCCTAAGTCATAAGTCATACAACATACTGACAAGAAAACCTGAAGATCATTTAAATAACTGTGGAGGGTCCAGAAAGTTCCATTATAGTACTTGTGTAAAAAATTGAACAGGCAGGACTTTCCTACTTAGAAATCTCCCCACTTGATGTTGTTTTAATAATAATAAAAAAAAAAAATGCCCTTCAGGGAGATGCTCTTCTTTACTAGCCCCACACCTGGCAGGGTGGAACAGGCATTTCATGATATAGGTCTCTAGTTTTACCCAAGGAACTCAAAGTAGGGGAACAGTTGTACAGCCTCAGGACAGCAAACTTGCTTAATCAAAAAGGTGCACACCTTTGAGGCAAGAAAATTACGACTGCCAGAATGTTCCTCGGTCAACTGCATCCTGAGAAGAGGCTCCAGACTCCAGCTCCTAAGGTGGAGTACCAGTACTAGAAATGTGATCTGTACTAGAAGTGCTTGATCAGTGCTTCCTTGGGAAGATGAGTAGATGGGCACTTGCTTATAACTCACTCTCCATAGGGTGTATCAGGACACCCTGGGTTTAGCACTAAACTTGATTACAGAAAAGAGTAAGGTGATGAGAGTATCAAATGATTTAGATAAAGAAAAATTGGATATCAAATTCGGGACGAGGAGTATGGAAGAAGTGAATGTTTTCAGATATTTGGGAGTTGACGTGTCAGCGGATGGATTTATGAAGGATGAGGTTAATCATAGAATTGATGAAGGAAAAAAGGTGAGTGGTGCATTGAGGTATATGTGAAGGCAAAAAATGTTATCTATGGAGGCAAAGAAGGGAATGTATGAAAGTATAGTAGTACCAACACTCTTATATGGGTGTGAAGCTTGGGTTGTAAATGCTGCAGCGATGAGGCGGTTGGAGGCAGTGGAGATGTCCTGTCTAAGAGCAATGTGTGGTGTAAATATTATGCAGAAAATTCAGAGTGTGGAAATTAGGAGAAGGTGTGGAGTTAATAAAAGTATTAGTCAAGAGGGCTGAAGAGGGTTTGTTGAGGTGGTTTGGTCATTTAGAGAGAATGGATCAAAGTAGAATGACATGGAGAGCATATAAATCTGTAGGGGAAAGAAAGCAGGGTAGGGGCCATCCTCGAAAAGGTTGGAGGGAGGGGGTAAAGGAGGTGTTGTGGGCGAGGGGTTTGGACTTCCAGCAAGTTTGCATGAGCGTGTTAGATAGGAGTGAATGGAGACAAATGGTATTTGGGACCTGATGATCTGTTGGAGTGTGAGCAGGGTAATATTTAGTGAAGGGATTCAGGGAAACCGGTTATTTTATATAATCGGACTTGAGTCCTGGAAATGGGAAGCACAATGCCTGCACTCTAAAGGAGGGGTTTGGGATACTGGCAGCTTGGAGAGATATAGTGTATCTTTATATGTATATATTTCTAAACTGTTGTATTCTGAGCACCTCTGCAAAAACAATGATTATGTGTGAGTTAAGTGAAAGTGTTGAATGATGATGAAAGTATTTTCTTTTGGGGGATTTTCTTTCTCTTTGGGTCACCCTGCCTCGGTGGGAGACGACCGACTTGTTGGGGAAAAAAAAAAAAATCAGGCCACCCTTTAGTTTCACAGGTCTCACTATTATATTCATGGGGAATTGCTAAACCCATATGGGTCATACACTGCCTGGAGAATGGTAATCACATTGGAGCCAAGCATCAGTTCAATTACAGTATGTGACAAAAAAAAAAAACTTGTAATTTGAAAGCAAAAATCCCTAAATCTTAAAGCCAAATCTCTCTAATGAATGAGTAATGGCAGATATGCTAACTCAAGTGCAGACAGTAGTAGAGCAATATATGTACACCTGTTCAGTTAATTATGAAGATTTCAACAAATTTTACTAAATTACAGTATGCAAATATACTATTACAAATAATAAATACTGACATAAGTAAAACTCTTGTATAAAAATATATTTATTTCTGTGGCATAAATAATTTAATAATTTGCAACAATACATATTGAAGGAAAAATCTATGACCTGTTAAATAATTTAAGAACTTGAAATACACCATATACTGTACCATATATACCATATATGTATAAAAATCACAGAAATACAGTACTGTGTGGTGCTGCTTCTTACAGAAGCTCTTTCCAATTGGTAAATGCCAAAATGTTTTATTGATATGCAATTTCATGTTTCACTGGCAAATATCCAATATATTTAGATACTTTTTCTTAAGTACTGTATCTATATTTAAGTGTTTATTTTTATGTAAAATAACAACTATATAAATCTTCATAAGTGCTTCACTTCTGAATTAAAAATATATATTATATTGTACTATTTGCCTCCTTACTTCATCTGCAAATCTATCTCACATATAACATGTTTTAATTTGGCAATGGCTACTTGGATATCAGCAAAGGTTGCATCATGATGAGTAACAAAGCGAACCGAATCTGTCGTCCAGGGAAATACTTTAATTATCACTTGCTCACCTACCACTTGACTCTCCTCGTCACAAACCTAGAAAAGTAAAGCATCAGGAGTAAAGTTATACTATGACACCCATGACACTCCTCTTATTTTTAATTGTATAGTTGATAATTCTTATACATAATCTTGAAGAAAAATACTGCAGTGGAGATGGTAGTTACTGTACATTACTAAGCATCATTAGTGAAGTACATATATAAATGTAACTCATATATGCACTCAAAACTAAATAAACATTGTAATTACAGTACATATTGTAGTTCTATACAGTGCAGGTCTCAAACTTATGATGGTAAGTTGTTCCTGAAAACTGTCTGTAAGTCTGATGCTCAAACTCAGAACCTACTTTTCCATAGATACCCCAATGTTATAATCTGAGAGGTATTAACAAGCCATAATATTCCACATCTAATTTCACTTATTTTTTAACTAAGAATATTTCCCTAATATTTTACATTTAGTACAGTGGACCCACGGTTCTCGTGATTAATCCGTTCCAGGGAGTCTGCCAAAAACCGAAACCATTTTCCCCGTAACAAATAATGTAAATCCAATTAATCCATTCCAGACACCCAAAAGTATTAACAAAAATAATTTTTTTAGAGATTAAATATAGATTTACATACAGAAAAGAATGACAAATCAATATACAGCAATAATAACATCACACTTATCTTTACTGAAGACTCTTGTTGGTGTATGGAAGACAGGAGGACGGGAGAGGAAGAAGTTATTATTGTATGGAAGGGGAATCCCCTTCCAAACAATAGGTACTGAGTCCTTATCTGGGTTACTTCCCTCTTTGTTTTTTAATGGCACTAGAACCAGCTTGAGAGTCACTGGACCCCTGTCGCTCAAAGAATTGTTCTAAAGAGCTCTGTTTCTGGCATCTCTTTAAGATTTGCCTAAAATGGGACAAAACATATCGCAGACAGGGCCTGCAACAGCTTTGTTAGGGTGATGTTCCTCCACAAATGTTTGCACCTCATTCAACTTTGCACAAATGCCCTTAATCTTTGAAGAAGGCACCTTCTTCCCTCTCTTCCTCCTCCTGTGAAGAAATTTCCTCAGCTGTGCTTTGTTGCTGTTGCAGATGAAGGTCTTGCAGCTCTTCAGGGGTTAGCTCTTCATTGTGGTCTTCCACCAACTCTTCCACATCCTTGCCACACACATCCAACCCCATGGAATTCCTACCTTCCACAACATGTCTCTTGGACATACTGGCAAGCTCAGCCACACGTATGCCACTTTCATATTTTTCTATGATTTCTTTCTTTAATTCAATCATGTTTCTCACCTTCTTTACCAAAGGGTTGTCACTAGGAGCTTTCATTGAGCAGTTGCGAGCACAAAAAACAATGGATTATAAGGAAATCTTTCGTATGAACGCGGGGATGATGCTCACTCACCGAGAAACAATGCCAGACTGACTCTAAATGCCTCTGTGGGAGGCTTTGTGTGCGCAAGGCCACTGAGACATGTTCTGTACGACCGCTGAAATCCAAGGGAAATCACGAAAACCAAGGCTATATTTTGACGAAAAAAGTTGCCGATAACCAAAATTCACAAAAACTGAGACTCACGAAAACCGAGGGTCCACTGTACTGCTGTTTCATTTTACTTAAAATGCTGTAAGGTAGTATCAAACTGTTTAATTAATGTATACATGTTAATTAAGCAGAACAGAGCTACAATTCAGTATACAGTAATATGTAAGGGTGGGTGGCAGGTGGACTGTTTCCCTTTTATTTCTCATTTTCATTGTCCTATTCATTTCTGCCCTCTCTTACATCATATCTAGCTTCAAGAACAGGTAAGTAGGTCCCAAGAGGCTAAGAGGGAATGTGGCAAGCAGCAAGCTGAGAGGTGAGGCAAGGAGTTGAGATTCCACCTCTGCAGCCACATATGTTCACCACTTCTTCACTGCAATGGTGAAGTGTGTAGTCCGAGGAATGGAGTGACACTTGTGTAGGGACAGGCAGCAGCTGGATGGCCTCCCAAAAGCACAATACATACTAGAATCAGCTCTCATCAGCATTTCTAGTAATTCCAACTAGGACAACAGCTTCGACAACATGGCTGAGCTTCTTGCCAAAAAATTTCTACTGTATTAGCATCTTCCCACATAGCAAGAGCTCAGAGCAGAATTTCAATAACTAAACCTCACACTACTGCAAAAACATGTCGATCTCACACCACTTAAATGACCTGCACACCACTTTCCTTACTTTGCTTCTCTATATATACAGGTCCACCATCACAAATCCGGCAATCAGTTATTCAGTTCCTTCAGTTATTCGGCACTAATTTTGGCTAGCATAATTTCAAATTTCCAGGGTCACCACACCAACCTGCTGGTACTGTTTGGTGGCGCTACTTGCTGCATAAGTCATTCCAATTTCTTTTTCTCCATTTGTTGTTTTAACCTGCTTACTTTTAGCCCTAGCCATGGTCCCAATGAATAAAAGAAATGCTTCTCATTATGTAAAGCACCTACACAGTACATTATCCACTAAAGATAAGGTGGCTTTGAAGCCACTGTCGGTTGTCATGAACTCAGTCTCATGAAGCAGGAGAATATACTTTATTATTATGCTAATATCAACACTACAGCTTATTTGCCTATCACAATTGATCTATGACATAATAAACAATATAAATAACATAAAACATGTTAAATACTCCAAAAATAAATAATATTTGGCATAACACCGAGCAGTTTGACGGAGGTATGAAGAGGATATGGTATACAAATACCATTCTCCTATCCCTGTCTTGGGGCTTATATTAGAGAAAACGGAGTGTAGCACAGGGCTAACTGTGATATACACTCGTACTGCACCATAAACATGAAATAAAAAAGTTATTTTCTCTATATAGATTATCACGCATAGCAGCATGTGTGTAGAGAACCTAGGATAACACAAAAAAGTCAATGTGGCTTATTTCTAGTACCTGGCTTGGGTTAGCCATGTATGATTTTTGGTAAATATTAGATTCCCAGCCAGGGTAAAAACATTAGGCGTGTTTCTTTACACCTGTTGTTTATGTTCACCCATCAGTAAATGGGTACCTGGGTGTTAGCCGACTGGTGTGGGTGTCATCCTGGGATACTGACCTAATTTTCTTGAAATACTCTGCATAACAAGCGGCCTTCTATATAGTAATATGTCAATGATGTCAGCTAGGCCTGTGTACCTTGTACATGTATGTGTAGTAAATTATTATTATTATTATTATATTATTATTATATTATTATTATTATTATTATTATTATTATTATTATTATTATATTATTATTATTATTATTATTATTATTTTCTCAGTTGTTTGTTGGGTTATCTTATTCAAACTTGGGCAATGTATGATGGAAAGATACTTCTTAACTTACACGTGGCGTTACTCCCCTCAGTGTTTTAAAAATGGCTGAGTCAGCAGAACAGGTCAGGAGACAACAACACCACACAACCCCCGATAAATGGAATTGAGGGGGATTTGGAAGGATAAAACCATGGATTAAACCTTTCTGATCTACCAGAATGGAAAGGAGTTAGAAGTTAATTGAGGAAGCCAGACTGTGAAGTGAGATGGGAAGGGGAGTGTGTAATAAGGGGTTAACTGTAAGGGTTTTGTGAAGTTAAGGGAAAAGTGAGCAGTGAAGAGGGCTTTGAAGAGGAAATTTTACTAGTAATTCAGTGTGATTGCTAAAGCAGATACTAAGTGTACTAGGGACTGGAAAAGAGAAATAAATATTATTGTATATGAGTAAAAGAGCGAAGAGTGAAAATGGCAGGCATTAGGGGGGTACAGGCTGCCATAATTATATTTATATTTCTTCTTCAATTCCATGAAGAAAGAAATCAGTCATGGGGGCTGGAAAAGGTGAATGGAGTAACAGCGCCCTGGACAGTAAAAGCCCAACAGTTGCCATCCTACCAGAAAAGTGAATGTCACTATCGCCGCAAGGTATGGTAACACCGCATACCCAAACAAAAACAGTGGCACACAGCTCTTATTGTAGCGCTCTTAAGTGGTGATATCCAAATTAATCCAGGACCTCAAACTATTGTGCAGAGGCAAAACAGACAGATAAATGACGGCGATAATGACGGTCTAGTAGCTAGGAATGATAACCTTAACTCCATATGTAATGCATACATAGGTCAATGTGAGACAATACAGCCATTATTATCTCAAACACTACCAAACAGGTGCATACACTGTACTAAAGTACAAATGAAAAACAGAAAAGGCACCTTATGTAAAATGTGTAAGGGGTGGGTGCATGATGGATGTATGTACAATTATAACAACGGTGCCAGAATTCATTTTGTGTGTAACAAATGCACTTTGGCACAGTTACCCTTTAGCAGTGATGACATTGATTTACCTAAATTTAATACAAATGACCCATTGCCATATATTGATGATTATGATTGTTTTATGAAAACAGGCCTTCACTTTATTCATGTCAATGCAAGATCACTTCTTCCTAAATTGGCAGAGATTAGGATTCTAGCTAACAAAATTAGGGCGGCAGTTATAACCATCTCTGAATCTTGGTTGGATGATACGGTGACTGACGACGAGGTCAAAATAGATGGTTACAATATAAAACGCTTAGATAGGAACAGAAAGGGTGGTGGAGTATGTGCCTACATTAGAAATGACTTAGCTTACAACCCAAGACCTGATTTAAATAACAATAAACTGGAGATTCTATGGTTTGAAGTGCTGCTTCCTAAGACCAAACCCATCTTAGTAGGAACTAGTTACTGCCCTCCTACCCAGGACCAGTTCTTAGAAGACTTTTCCAGAGTCTTGTCCGGAGTTGAAAACAATTGCGAGACAATAATACTGGGCGACTTCAATATCTGTTTTCAGCAGCAAAATAACGGGCTATGCAAAAGGTATAAGCAAATTCTAGGATTAAATAGTTACACTCAACTAATTAATACTCCAACCCGGATCACACAGTTCTCAGCCACCCTAATTGACCACATACTTTGTAACCGCTCTGAGAACATTAGTCAGTCAGGCATCATTACCACAGGTCTTAGTGATCATTTCATCATTTACTGCACCAGGAAAATCACTAGGGATAGGATAGGCCTACACAGGACAATAAAAATGAGGTCAACTAGAAACTACAGTAAAGAAACACTGGTAAATAGGCTACACAATTGTGACTGGACAGAGATAACAAGTTGCACGGACGTAAACGATGCCTGGGAAAAATTCAAAACAATGTTCACTACCATCCTTGATAATATTGTACCAGTTAAAGAGGTTAGGATTAAACGAAGAACGGAACCCTGGATGAATACTGAGATATTAGATAATATGGAATTCAGAGACCAGCTGCTAAAAAGATTTAAAGCAAACAGACAGGATATTGCAGCACTAAATGAATTCCAAAGGGTGAGGAACAGAGTACAAAGACTTATATAAGGAGCAAAGGCAAAGCACTACTGCTCAAAAATTGAAGAGTATAAGCATAACTCCAGAAAGCTCTGGCAACAACTAAAACAGTTGGGGTATAGCTATAAGCCAGTAGATAGGTCTAACATAGCACTCACTATCGATAATGAGGTATGCCATGAAACATCTAAGGTGGCAAATTGCTTTAACTCCTACTACACATCTGTTGCATCAACACTAGTAAGTAAACTACCAGCTGCATCAAATACCTTCAACACAGACTCTGATAAGTTTCAAACATACTATACCAATAAAGGGGTAACCCCAAACAGTTGTCAACTATAAAGTGTATCTCATGACTTTATTCAAAAAGAACTAAGCAGGTTAAACCCAACTAAGAGCACAGGCCCTGATAACATCCCGTCTAAGTTCCTAAAAGATGGTGCTTCTGAACTGTCAATCCCTATTGCTCACATAATAAATCTATCAATCACCACTAATACCGTACCGGAGGGGTTCAAGGAGGCCAGAGTTACTCCTATCTTCAAGAAAAATAGTAGGTCTGATGTAAGCAACTATAGGCCTGTTAGTATACTCAGTATAATATCTAAAATTCTAGAGAGGGCGGTGTATTCTCAAGTAGTTAAGTACCTTAATGACAACAACATTCTCCATAGCTATCAATCGGGCTTTAGAAGATCCTACTCAACCGACACCTCCCTTATTAATCTGATGGATTACCTGAGAACTGAAATGTCAAAGGGGAACCTCATAGGTATGGTAACCTTAGACCTGCAAAAGGCCTTCGATACTGTCAACCACAATATATTATGTAATAAACTTCAAGCTATCGGTATAGGTTCTGTAGACTGGTTTAAGTCCTACCTTAGCAACAGGAGACAAATAGTCAAAATCAACAAAACAGAATCAGAACCCCTGCCGATAACATGTGGAGTTCCCCAAGGTAGTATTCTGGGTCCCTTATTATTCTTACGTTATGTCAATGATATGCCTATCAGTGTCAAGTGCAAACTCCTACTGTATGCAGATGACAGTGCTCTGTTAGTGTCAGGTAAAGACCCACAAGATATTGCTAATGTTTTAACACTGGAACTGGAGTCCTGCAGCAAATGGTTAGTAGACAACAAACTATCATTACACCTAGGGAAAACTGAAGCCATTCTCTTTGGCACAAAACATAAACTGAGAAGGGTAAATAACTTTAATGTTCAATGTAATGGGGAGCCTATCACTTTGGTTTCATCAGTAAAATATTTGGGAATTCCCTTTGACCCATGCATGTCAGGAGAATTGATAGGGAACAGTGTAGTAAAGAAAGCGAATGCCAGACTGAAGTTCCTGTATAGACAAGCACAGTGTCTACCTACTAAGGCTCGCAGGACCCTATGTCTAGCCCTTATACAATGCCATATGGATTACGCATGCTCTTCATGGTACTCTGCCTTGACAAAAAAACTGAAAGATAGACTGCAAATCACCCAGAACAAAATCGTAAGATTCATCCTGGGGCTGGGACCAAGAGAACATGTAGGCCAGGATGAATTACAGCAGTTGGATATGCTGAATGTTGAAGACAGAGTAAAACAACTGAAGCTAAATCACGTTTATAAAATTGCTCACAGTGTCCAGAATATCTTGCTGTCAATTTTGTCAAGGTTGGGAACCAAAGCAATCATCGCACTAGGGGGAGAGAGCACAACTTTGTAGTACCCACAGTCATTGGCCAGGCTTCAAACACCTTTTATTGTACAGCAATAAAGGAATGGAACAGACTACCCGCACATGTCAAAGCTAGTCATAGCATGAACCAGTTTAAGAAGAGTGCCAAAAGGTGTCTGATGAATGTAGCTACAGAAAGGGAGGGGAATGATTTTCTATTTTTAATCTAACATACGTGTAAATTTTACCTTATTCCTAGTAATGACCCTCGTATTGTAGATAGTCTTAATGACCCTTGTGTAGTAGATAGTCTTTTTAGTATGATAATAAGATGTTATCTTCATTATAGAATAATAAGAAAATATTATAACCTTTATATTATAATAATAAGGTAAAAGGACTCCAATGGAAATAAGTCACTCTGTCTGACTTTTTTGGGTTATCCTAGGTTCTCTACATATATGCTGCTATGTATGATAATTCTATGTAACTGTATTTGTGTATACCTGAATAAACTTACTTACTTACTTACTTACTTAAAAATGAAAACAATCAGACCATAAATAGCGGAGTTCATTTCTCAGCCATTAGTGGCTAGTTAGCGGTATATTTTTGAATGTTTTTATGGTTATATTCTCATTTTTTCGGTCTCATTTGATAGAATGAAAGATATATTACAGAAATAGATATGATTTTGATTGCTTTCATGATGAAAAGTACCTTGAAACTGTGCTCACAGTAGCGAAAATGTTCTATTCTTTAGCGAAGCTCAAGAGTAAACAAATGACGTCACCATCCAATACGGAGTCAAGAATGGATTGACATTATTTACACAATTATTACAATAATGCAGTAGTATGCATAACAGTAAATCTTCTATTTTTTTGTGAATAAAAATTCCAAATGGTAAGCAAGAGTAATATAAGAGGGGCCTGGAGCCATGACTAATGAACAGAGAAAATGCTATTTTAGTGCCAGGAATGTCTGCATTACGTATTTATTCTGGACCTTATTTTGAAATTGGCATCTGTTGAAATTTGCGTGAAATCGGCCAAATTGCCAATTTTTGACAACTTTATTGGGTAGTTGAAATAAGTGAATGGGCGGTTTCTTGTACTCAGTTGACAGACTAGAAGTAAATAAGTTTATTCAGGTATACACAAATACAGTTATATAGATTATCATACATAGCAGTGTATGTATAGGGAACCTAGGATAACCCAGAAAAGTCAGACAAAGTGACTTATTTCCAGTACCTGGCTTAGGCTTGCCATATAAGATTTTTGGTAAATATTTTTTTTCTCGGTTGTTTGTTGGGCTACCTCATTGAAACTTGGGCAATGTATGATGGAAAGATGCTTCTTAACGTACAACAAAAATAAAAAAGACGGACGATAAATAAGGGAGTTCACTTTTCAGCCATTAGCCGCCTCTTTGCAGTATATTTTCGTATGGTTTTTATGATTGTATTCTCATTTTTATGGACTCATTTGATAAAATGGAAGATATATTGCAGAAGTAGACATGATTTTGATTGCTTTCATGACGAAAAGTGTCTCGAAATTGAGCTCAAAGTAGCGGAAATGTTCGATTTTTGCCGAGGTTCAATGAACTTTGTGTAAGTCATGTTGGTTATTTTATTAAACGTACTCTAACCTAACCACTCTGTAATCCGGCAAACTCAGTCATCCAGCACACTACAGGTCCCAATGATGCCGGATTTGTGATGGAGGACCTGTATAATCACCCTTCCAATCCAAGTTTATCTGTGACTTGATAAAACATATTGTATTGGCAAAATATCATCAATAAAGCACTGCACAGTAGGGCCCCACTTATACAGCAGGTTAGGTTTCAAGCTACCGCCGGAAAACAGACATCACAGGAAAGCAGAATGCCATTTTTTCCACTTATAAATGCATATAAATGCCAGATAACAAGTTTATACGTACTAACATATATTAAGTTATCAATAGACCTAGGCATTAAAAAACAATAAAAGGTAAAATACACACACAGTACACTCATTACTTACCTCAAAACATTTGTAGTCTTAATGTAGGGTGAGAGGTGAGTAAAGGAGATAAAACGAATAAACGAGAGAAAGCGAGTAAACGAGAGAGGACAGAGGCGAGGAGTCTGTAAACAAGCAGACAAATGCATCTGGTTATGGCTGATACACATTCATTTACATGTTTGTGAAGCTCATACCATAATGCAAACACCTTACACTGTGTACAAGTTGTCTCCATGTTGGTACAGTAGAAGAAATAAAGAGCAACACTCCTATTCTCATATAACACAGTCCCATTCTCATGTAACCCCCGGTACAGCCTCTCCTCACTTAACGATGGAGTTCCATTCCTGAGACCACATTGGTAAACAAATTCGTCGCTAAGTGAGGAGCATACTATAATGGTAGTGGGTTTGTGTCAACTATCTTTGATATTGTTTTAATATCACCTTTGCACAATTTACAACATTTCTGGTATATTTTTAAAATGTTTATACAGTAGTGTACTGCATATTGTAATAAACAGAATAGAGGAAATCAGCTCTAATATATGTTATTTAGGTATGCATACTGGTCAGAGAGCCCGTCGTAAGTGTGAGGCATCAGTAAACAAGTACAGGTACCATCCGACTGACGACCAAGCTTGGTTCCGACCAACCGGTCCTAAGTCAAAATGGACATAAGTCAAACCTTGCTACTGAATATCAACATCACACTTTTGTAATGATTTTGTTTTATTGTTTAATTTGGCATTTCATTTTTTTCTTTACTTTTTATGCTGTTAGTACTGTATTTTATACCATAAGGTTTAGGATAAACACTGTGTACAATACAAACAGCTGTTTATTTCCCAGAAATTTGGCATAAAAAGCGTGGTCGTAACTCAAGTGGTTGTATGTCAAGCAGGTCGTAAGTCGGATGGTAGGTGTACAATGCTAAGTGAGGAGAGGTTGCAATACTTTGTGTACACATTTTCTTTGGTGTTGAGGTACAGAAAACATTATTCTTTACGACACTCCGACAAGACGACTGGAAAACATCTCATATTTATGTTAATTTATTCTACTGTGGGATGTATTTATAATGTTTATATGTTATGTAGCATGTTTATTATATAATTTTGAAAAATATTATATATGGATTAATCAGAATGTCTATATTAACCCTTTGACTGTTGCAAGCCCTAATCCTGAAGTGTCTCCTAGTGTCGCAAAATACAGTGGACCCCCGCATAACGATGGCATCACATAGCGATTAATCCGCATACCGCTTGCTTTAATCGCAAAAATTTTGCCGCGCATACCGATTAAAAACCCGCTCACCAATTTTCGTCCGAGACGCGTCCAATGTGCGCCCTCAGCCAGCCTCACATGTGCCGCCCGTGCCATTGTTTACCAGCCAGCCTCCGCGGTAACATCCAAGCATACAATCGGAATATTTCGTATTATTACAGTGTTTTCGGTGCTGTTTCTGGAAAATAAGTGACCATGGGCCCCAAGAAAGCTTCTAGTGCCAACCGTACACCAATAAGGGTGAGAATTCCAATAGAAATGAAGAAAGTGATCATTGATAAGTATGAAAGTGGAGTGTGTATCGCCGACCTAGTCAAGTTGTACAAGAAACCCCAATCAACCATCGCTACTATTGTGGGCACCAGAAAGACAATCAAGGAAGCTGTTCTTGCCAAAGGTTTAACTGTGTTTTCGAAACAAAGATCGCAAGTGATGGAAGATGTTGAGAGACTCTTATTGGTGTGGATAAATGAAAAACAGCTAGCAGGAGATAGCGTCTCTCAAGCGATCATATGTGAAAAGGCTAGGAAGTTGCATGAGGATTTAATTAAAAAAATGCCTGCAACTAGTGATGATGTGAGTGAATTTAAGGCCAGCAAAGGTTGGTTTGAGAGATTTAAGAAGCGTAGTGGCATCCATAGTGTGATAAGGCATGGTGAGGCTGCCAGTTCGAACCACAAAGCGGCTGAAAAATATGTGCAGGAATTCAAGGAGTACATAGACAGTGAAGAATTTAAACCTGAACAAGTGTTTAATTGTGATGAAACAGGCCTGTTATGGAAGAAAATGCCAAGCAGGACCTACATTACTCAGGAGGAAAAGGCACTCCCAGGACATAAGCCTATGAAAGACAGGCTTACTTTGTTGATGTGTGCCAATGCTAGTGGTGATTGCAAAGTTAAGCCTTTATTAGTGTATCACTCTGAAACTCCCAGAGCGTTCAGGCAAAAGAATGTCCTCAAGGATAATTTGTGTGTGCTGTGGAGGGCAAACAGTAAGGCATGGGTCACTAGGGACTTTTTCTATAACTGGTTACACCATGCATTTGCCCCCAATGTGAAAGATTACCTAACTGAAAAGAAATTAGAACTTAAGTGCCTCCTGGTGTTAGACAATGCCCCTGGTCATCCTACAGACGTGGCAGAGTGACTTTATGGGGACATGAGCTTCATTAAGGTGAAGTTTTTGCCTCCTAATACCACTCCTCTCCTGCAGCCCATGGACCAGCAGGTTATTGCAAACTTCAAAAAACTGTACACAAAAGCTCTGTTTGAAAGGTGCTTTGTAGTGACCTCAGAAACTCAACTGACTCTAAGAGAGTTTTGGAGAGAGCACTTTAATATCCTCAATTGTGTAAACCTTATAGGTAAGGCTTGGGAGGGAGTGACTAAGAAGACCTTGAACTCTGCTTGGAAGAAACTGTGGCCAGAATGTGTAGACAAAAGGGATTTTGAAGGGTTTGAGGCTAACCCTGAGAGGATTATGCCACTTGAGGAATCCATTGTGGCATTGGGAAAGTCCTTGGGGTTGGAGGTTAGTGGGGATGATGTGGAAGAGTTGGTGGAGGAGGACAATGAAGAACTAACCACTGATGAGCTGATAGATCAACTTCAAGAGCAAGAGGCCAGACCTGAGGAAACTGGTTCAGAGGAGGGGAGAGAGAAATTGAAGAAGTTGCCTACTACAAAGATTAAAGAAATCTGTGCAAAGTGGCTTGAAGTGCAAACCTTCATGGATGAAAATCACCCTCACACAGCTATTGCAAGCCGTGTTGGCAACCTGTACACTGACAATGTTGTGAAACACTTTAGGGAAGTCATAAAGGAACGAGAGGTACAGGCCACTATGGACAGATATGTTGTGCGAAAGAAGTCCAGTGACTCTGAAGCTGGTCCTAGTGGCATTAAAAGAAGAAGGGAAGTAACCCCAGAAAAGGACTTGACACCTCAAGTCTTAATGGAAGGGGATTCCCCTTCTAAACACTAACACTCTCTCTCCCCTCCTCCCATCCCATCAATCATCACCAGATCTTCAATAAAAGTAAGTGTCATGTAAGTGTGCATTGCATGCCTTTTTCAGTTTGTGTGTATTAAAATTAACATTTCATGTGGTAAAAAATTTTTTTTTTCATACTTTTGGGTGTCTTGCACGGATTAATTTTATTTCCATTATTTCTTATGGGGAAAATTCATTCACATACCGATTATTTCGCATAACAATTACCCCTCTTGCACGGATTAAAATCGTTATGCGGGGGTCCACTGTATTCGAAAAAAGAAAAATTATTTTTTCTTATGAAAATGTTAAGATTATTTTTCTGATTGTTTTAGTCCAAAAAAAAAAAGTTGCCATCAGTACTTACTGAGATATAGAGGCATGAAGTTTGCAGAAAATGAGCCGTGTATGGCAATAGCAGCGACTGCCGCTCACCCGGTAAACTTTGGTTTACTTTTATTCCAAAGTTTCTTGTTTTTTTTCACTATTATATTTTTTCACATAACTTTTGTGGCCTGTGAGACCAAAGTATGGTGCAATGTTCATATATACACTCACTGAATGTAACACAATTATAGCAAAAACACTAGTATCATCATGTTTACAAAACTTGTTTACACAAACAAACAATATAAAAAATGATTAATTATGATTGTTCTATAATATATATACATATGTACAATCAATGGACACTTTCTAGAACTGCTGCAGCTTGTGGAATTTTTTGAAACATGGGTATAAGCACAATGGTGTTTTACACTCCTCACACATAAAACGAGTGTCTCTGCATTTTTGTGGGTGCTCTGTGGTATGTCCACAGACAAAACACCTCTTCTGAGCATTTTTCTTGAGAGCAGTAGCAGGCAGTGGTATGGGGTAGTGATCACCAGGCCTCAGACGAGAGGGCATGTGTTGATAATTTCGTGGGCGTTGGTCTACTGCAAGTGTTGTTCCCTGGTACTGACAAACAAACAAAATTCACCATACAGTGGACCCTCGGTTATCAGCCGTAATCCATTCCAGAAGGTCGGTCGATAACCGAAATGGCCGAAAACCGAATTAATATTTCCCATAAGAATTAATGGAAATACAATTAATCTGTTACAGACAAAAATATTCACAAAAAAATAATTTTTTTGACAATTATGTAAGTTTTACATACCTTTATTGAAGGCTAATGCTGGCTTCTGGAAGATAGGGAAGAGGAAAAAGGGAGGAGCTAGTGTTTGGAAGGGGAATCCCCTTCCATAAAGACTTTAGATAGCAAAGCCTTCTCTGGGGTTACAGTACTTCCCTTCTTTGTCTTTTAATGCTACAATGACCAGCTTGAGAGTCACTGGACCCCTGTCTCACAACAAATCTGTCCATAGAGGTCTGTTTCTGGCATCTCTTGAAGATTTCCCTGAAGTGGGACAGGGTTTTGTCATTGAACATGTTGCAGATATGGCTTCAGTTTGGTCAAAGTGGTGTTTCTCTACAAAAGCTTGCACCCTAGTCCACATTGCACACACCTCTTTAATCTGTCATTTACTGCTACAGTACATTCATTACTAACCTTAAAATACATATTTGTAGTCTTAATGTAGGGTAAGAGGTGAATAGTATTTATTTGTAGGAAGTCAGTGTAGGTAGCAGTAGACTACACACCTATATTACAATACACAGCCATATTATTACAATGTTCACTGAGTTTAATCATTTCTAACAACTACCTTTAGATGCCATCATAAACAAAGGGAGAAGTAATGAATAATAAAAACATAAGAACATAAGAAAGAAAGAACACTGCAACAGGCCTACTGACCCATGCAGAGCAGGTCCATTCCCCCCCCCCCCAATTAGCCTAATCACCCACCCAGTCTGGTCACCTCCACTCAAGGAAGGAGCACGGCACCAGACCCAGCAGCACAAGCTAGTCAGGTCCAACTCACACCCACCCACACCCACTCATGTATTTATCTAACCTATTTTTAAAACTATACAACATTTTAGCCTCAATAACTGTACTCGGGAGTTTGTTCTACTCATCCACAACTCTATTACCAAACCAGTGCTTTCCTATATCCTTCCTGAATCTGAATTTTTCCAACTTGAAACCACTGCTGCGAGTCCTGTCTTGGCTGGAAATTTTCAGCATGCTATTTACATCCCCTTTATTTATTCCTGTTTTCCATTTATACACCTCGATCATTCTTTCCTTTCTTTCAACACACCAGCCATTTCCCACTGAGGTGGGGTGGCCCAAAAGGAAAAACGAAAGTTTTGCCCTAATTCTACGCCTTTTGAGAGAGTGCAGATTCAGGGCCCTCAGTCTATCCTCATAGGGAAGATTTCTGATACATGGGATCATCTTTGTCATCCTCCTCTGTACACTTTCCAGAGCATTTATATCCATTCTGTAATACAGTGAGGAGAACTGAGCAGCATAGTCTAAATGAGGCCTAACCAAGGATATATAGAGTTGAAGAACAACCTGAAGACTTCTATTATTTATACTTCTAGATATGAAGCCAAGAATTCTGTTAGCTTTATTGCAAACACTAATGCACTGTTGTCTTGGTTTTAGATTACTGCTAACCAGAACTCATAAATCCTTTTCACAATCAGTAGTATTAAGATCTACATTATTTAGTTTATATATCGCATGGTTATTTTCCTGTCCAACATTTAGAACTTTGCATTTGTCTATATTAAACTGCATCTGCCACTTCTCCGACCATTGCATCAGTCTATTCAAATCATCCTGGAGTGCTCTAGTGTCCTCATTAGAATGAATTGGACGGCCTATTTTGGTGTCATCAGCAAATTTGCTTGTCACTATTTATTCCCTCATCTATGTTGTTTATGTAAATTGTGAACAACAACGGGCCCAACACTGACCCCTGAGGAACACCGCTTGTGACATGCCCCCATTCTGATTTCTCCCCATTTATGCAAACTCTCTGCTGCCTATTTGTCAGCCATGCATCTACCCAGGAAAAAATTTCTCCTATTCCGTGTTCCTTAAGTTTCCTCAATAGCCTCTGATGTGGAGCTCTATCGAAAGCCTTACTGAAGTCCATATACACAATATCATATTCATTACCATGATCTACCTCCTCAAACACCTTAGTGAAAAATGTTAGTAAATTCGTAAGACAGGAACGCCCTTTTGTAAAACCGTGTTGAGATTCATTAATCAATCTGTGCCTATCAAGATGGCTACGAATTGTTTCGGCAATTATTGATTCCAAAAATTTTCCCACTATGGAGGTAAGGCTTATTGGTCTATAGTTCGAAGCCAAGGACCTGTCACCTGCCTTGTAAATAGGTATTACATTTGCCATTTTCCACTTAATCAGGCACTATGCCAGTTTGTAGTGATATGTTAAAAATATTAGCCAAAGGTATGCTAAGTTCCTCTTTACATTCCTTTAATACCCTTGCAAACAGTTTATCAGGGCCTGGGGATTTGTTAGGTTTTAGTTTCTCTATTTGTCTGAGGACCATGTCACTAGTTACCGCAATTGTGCCTAGTTTATTATCGTCCTGTTCTACATAATCTATTATTTCAGGAATATTACTAATATTTTCCTGGGTGAAAACTGAGAGGAAGTAGGTATTGAGAATTTCACACATATCCTTATCACTGTCAGTGATCTGACCTGAGTTACTCTTAAGTGGGCCAATCTTGTCGCTAATCTTACTTCTGTATACCTGAAAGAACCCTTTTGGGTTAGTCTTTGAATCCCTTGCAACCTTAGCCTCATAATCCCTTTTTGCTTTTCTTATTCCTTTCTTTATTTCTCTCTTTAATTGAATATATTGATTTCTTAACTGCCCATCCCCTCTTTTGATATGCCTATATATGCCTCTCTTTTGACCAATGAGATGTTTCAATATATTGTTCATCTATTCGGGATCATTTTTGTTAGATCTAATTTCCCTACTCGGAACAAAAGTTGTCTGGGCAGCTAGAACTATACTCTGAAAAACGTCATATTGGCAACCAAGATCACCTACCTGACCCACAGGCAGGACATCCCAATCTAGCCCCCCCCAGGTAATTTTTCAGTCCCATGAAGTCGGCCAAGCGAAAATCTGGGACAGAGATTTGATTGCAATTATCTGGGTGATTCCATGATATATTGAAACTAAGTGATTTGTGATCACTTTCCCCAAGTTCATCATTAACCTCAGATTATTAACCCTTTCAGGGTCCAAGGCCAAAATCTGAAGTCACGCACCAGTGTCCAAGAATTTAAAAAAAAAAATTTGTTATTTTTTCTTATGAAATCATAGAGAATCTTTTTGTGAAGGTAATAAAACAAAAAGTACAAAATTTGGTGGAAAATTGACGAAATTATGCTCTCGCGAATTTTGATGTGTCAGCGATATTTACGAATCGGCGATTTTGCCGAATTTGACTCCCATTTTAGGCCAATTACATTATTCCAATCAACCAAATTCTTAGCTATTTCACTAGTATTACTTCTATTCTATCGATTGAGCACAAGAAATCGCCAAGTCAACTGTTTCAACTACAAAATAAAGTGATCGGAAATTGTTAATTTGGCCAATTTAACACAAAGTTCAAAATATTCCAATTTCAAAATAGGCTCCAGAATAAACAATGTAGGTATTCCTGGAACTAAACTAACATTTCCTCTGTTCATTAGTTACATTTTGAGGCTTTACAAATAAATTCCATTTTGATTTTTTATTCACATAATGAATTTTTATTCACACCAAAAAATAGAAGATTTACTGTTATGCAATACTGTAATAATTGTATAAATATCATCACCATATTTGTGAATGTATATTAGACCCACCAGCTGACGTGTATTAGATGTGTGAGGTCGTTTGTTTACTCTTGAATATCGGCAAAAATTTAACATTTCCGCTACTTTGAGCTCAGTTTCAAGCCATTTCCAGTGCTAAAACCAATCAAAATCATCTCTATTTCTGTAATATGTCTTCCATTCTATCAAATGAGACCAAGAAATCGCAAATACAACTATAAAAAACATACGAAAAAACACTGCAAAGTCGCTGTTTTAATCGAAAAATCATGATTTCAGTTTTTTTCTCTCATTATACACAGTGTGCTGCAGGATCTGTTTTATGTGGTGCACACATACCACATAGATGTATTCTCTCATATCTAGGCCCAAATGTACCACTCACAGTTTATCAGAGTGAGCTGAGCTCATGGCGTAGATCTACGGTTTGGACACTCACCGTAAAGCCCTAGATCTACGGGACGGACCCTGAAAGGGTTAATTAGTGACTGTTTGTTGGCAAGAACCAAGTCAAGCAGATTGTTTCCTCTAGTTGGTTCCGTCACAACCTGTTCTGAATAGCAATCCTGAACCGTATCCAGAAAGTCACTAGACTCAAGATTTCCTGTCATATTGTTCCAATCAATTTGTCTAAAGTTAAAATCTCCCATTATCACAACATTTTCATATCTAGATGCCTTATGAATTTCGTCCCATAACAGCTTACTGCACTCCCTATCAAGGTTTGAGGGCCTATAAATCACACCCAAAATTAATTTGTCATGACCCTCGAGAAACTGTAGCCAAACAGATTCCATGTTCGATGTTTCTAGTCTTATATCATGTCTAAGACAACAATTTAAATTTTCTCTGACATACATCACCACTCCACCACCCTTCCTGTTGACCCTATCAGTGTGGAATAGTTTATAACCCTGTATGTCGCATTCAGAAGACATTTCTCTATCTTTCAGGTTGAACCAGGTCTCTGTTATACCAATAATATCTATATTACCTACACTTGCAAGTACAGTGGACCCCCGGTATTCGATATTAATCCATTCCTGAGAGATCATCAAATACCGAAAATATCGAAAAGCAAATCAATTTTCTCCATAAGAAATAATGGGAATCAAATTAATCCGTGCAAGTCACCCAAAAGTATAAAAAAATTTTTTTTACCACATGAAATATTAAGTTTAATGCAATAGAATAATTACAATAACAACAATAACAATAGAATAATAACAATGGAATAATTGACACTTACCTTTAATGAAGATCCGGTGATGATTGATGGGATGGGAGGAGGGGAGAGTGTCGAAGTTGTTACTGTTTAGAAGGGGAATCCCCTTCCATTAGGACTTGAGATAGCAAGTCCTTTTCCAGGGTCACTTCCCTTCTTCTTTTAATGCCACTAGGACCAGCTTCAGAGTCACTGGACTTCTGTCGCACAACATATCTGTCCATAGAGGCCTGTACCTCTCGTTCCTTTATGACTTTACTAAAGTGATTCACAACACTGTCAGTGTAATAGTCACCAGCACGACTTGTAATACCTGTGTTAGGGTGATTGTCATCAAAAAAGGTTTGCACCTTAAGCCACATTGCACACATTTCCTTAATCTTTGAAGTAGGCAACTTCTTCAATTTCTCTATCCCCTCCTCCGAAGCAGTTTCCTCAGGTATGACCTCTTGCTGTTAAAGATGATCTAGCAGCTCATCAGTGGTTAGTTCATCACTGTCCTCCTCCACGAACTCTTCCACATCCTCCCCACTAACCTCCAACCCCAAGGACTTCCCCAATGCCACAATGGATTCCTCAACTGGCATAGGATTCCCAGGGTTAGCCTCAAACCCTTCAAAATCCCTTTTGTCTACACATTCTGGCCACAGTTTTTTCCAAGCAGAGTTCAAGGTCCTCTTAGTCACTCCCTCCCAAGCCGTACCTATCAGGTTTATACAATTGAGGATATTAAAGTGATCCTTCCAAAACTCTTTTAGAGTCAGTTGAGTTTCTGTGGTCACTACAAAGCACTTTTGAAACATAGCTTTTGTGTACAGTTTCTTGAAGTTGGAAATGACCTGCTGGTCCATGGGCTGCAGGAGAGGAGTGGTATTAGGAGGCAAAAACTTGACCTTAATGAAGCTCATGTCCCCAGAAAGTCGCTCTGCCAAGTCTGTAGGATGACCAGGGGCATTGTCTAATACCAGGAGGCACTTAAGGTCTAATTTCTTTTCAATTAGGTAATTTTTCACAGTGGGGCAAATGCATGGTGTAACCAGTCATAGAAAAAGTCCCTAGTGACCCAGGCCTTACTGTTTGCCCTCCACAGCACACACAAATTAACCTTGAGGACATTGTTTTTCCTGAACACTCTGGGAGTTTCAGAGTGATACACCAATAAAGGCTTCACTTTGCAATCACCACTAGCATTGGCACACATCAACAGAGTAAGCCTGTCTTTCTTTGGCTTATGTCCTGGGAGTGCCTTTTCCTCCTGAGTAATGTAGGTCCTGCTTGGCATTTTCTTCCAAAACAGGCCTGTTTTGTTGCAATTAAACACTTGTTCAGGTTTAAATTCTTCACTGTCTATGTAATCCTTGAATTCCTTCACATATTTTTCAGCTGCTTTTTGGTCCAAACTGGCAGTCTCACCATGCCTAATCACACTATGTATGCCACTACGATTCTTAAATCTTTCAAACCAACCTTTGCTGGCCTTAAATTCACTCACATCAGCACTGGTTGCAGGCAATTTCTTTACCAAATCGTCATGCAACTGCCTAGCCTTTTCACAAATGATCGCTTGACAGATGCTATCTCCTGCTATCTGTTTTTCATTTATCCACACCAATAACAGTCTCTCAACATTTTCTAGCACTTGCATTTGCTGTTTCATAATCACAGTTGCACTTTTTGCAAGAACAGCTTCCTTGATTGCCGTTTTCCTGGTCAATATAGTAGAGATGGTTGATTGGGGTTTACTATACAACCTGGCCAGCTCCGACACACGCACTCCACTTTCGTACTTTGCAATTATCTCTTTCTTCATTTCAATAGCCATTAGCACCTTTTTTCTCGAAGGGTTGGCACTAGAAGCTTTCTTGGGGCCCATGGTGACTTATTTTGCAGAAACAAGCACCAAAAACAGTGGTAATATGGAATGTACCAAATGTATCCTTAGATGCGCGCACACTGGCTGGCTTGTAAACACTGGCACACACGGGGCAGTTCAGGCCACACGTGGACACGTCTCGTGCGAATCGCATCGAATACCGGGTTTCCGATCGGACACCGAGGCAAAATTTTTGCGTTAAAATGCATCGAATACTGGATTTATTGAATACCGATGCCATCGAATACTGGGGGTCCACTGTAATCTTAGCTCATCTATCTTATTTCTTAGACTCCTACCATTTGTATAGTAAACCTTAAGAGAGCTAGTCACTCGTTGCCCTCTGCTATCTCTCTTTGTTTGTTGATCAATTGATTTGCCATTACTAGCAACTTTATTTAGAATATTGTCTTTTAAACATATTCCTGAGGTATCCCGGTAATAACTGCTGTTTTTAACCCTAATACTTCAGCCTGATTGTTTCCCACAAACACCCATACCTCTATAATCTATCAGTTTAAATTCCAAGACAAGTCATCAATTACCCTCTCAATCAAATTGGCTAATGCAACCACTCCATCCCCAGAGAGATGAACCCCATCCCTTGCATACATATCACGTTTGCCAAAGAATAGGTCCCAGTTATCAATGAATGGGATTGCAAGTTCCTTGCAGTACCTGTCTAGCCAGCAATTTATACTTACACTCACTCACCCATTTGACCATAAACAGAAATATCAATCTCAATCTCAAAATAATGAATCTTAACTAGTCATAAGTTGGCCTGTGATACTCCAATACTGAAACTATGTATAGTGCCAAAACAAAAGCATTCACATTGCTAAACTCACAAACTAGTATTTAGTCACTTAGCCATAATACCAACTTACCTCATAATTTTGTAATATTTTAAACTTAAGATTTAATTTAAGTCTGCCTAGCCATGCTAGGTGTTCTAGTGGTACACTCTGTAATTATTATTTTACTACATGTAAACAATACAATAACCAAATTCTGTAAACTCAGCATTGTAATCCTTATAGAGAATAAACTTTGAATTTTGAATTTTGAATTCATGCCAAGAATTGTAAACAAACGCATATGAAGGGCAGTTACTGAACCAGTCACCAGATTCACAGTTGTCTCTAACGCTGCATCAGAGAAAACGTAATGTTTACTCTCCATCCCACTCTCCACTCGATAACATATAAACATTGCATGTTTATATGCTATTTTTATATGCTACATGATATATAATTTTGAAGAAAATATCATTGACGGATTAATGAAAATGTCTATACATGTATTAACGTAAAATATGACATTTAATGTGGCAAAGAGTGATTATGAAATATACATCGCATATAATAAACATTGCATGTTTATATGCTATGTAACGTGTTTCTTACATAATTTTGAAGAAAATACCATAGATGGATTAATGAAATTGTCTATATTAATGTAAAATAAGACATTTAATGTGGCAAAGAGTGATTATGAAATATACATCACATATAATAAACATTGCATGTTTATATGCTATGTAACATGTTTCTTATATAATTTTGAAGAAGATATAATAGATGGATTAATGAAAATGTCTACATGTATTAACGTAAAATAAGACATTTAATGTACCAGTGATAATTATTAAATATGCATCGCATATAAACATTACATGTTTTCATATACTATGTAACGTGTTTTTTTGGGCCTATGGTTGCTTATTTTGCAGTTATACGTATTCAATAACCACAAAAAACAATGGATTGTAGCAAAATGTTTGGATGAATGAGCAGAAGCTTTCTCACTCACCCCAAGACAAAGCCAAACTGACTTGCAAGCGGCCCCAGCTGGTGGATGGACACCTCCCACATGGACAATAACTGAATTAATGGCTGATAACCGGGCGCCGAAAAACCGGCCAATAACCGAGTTGGCCAATAACTGAACTGGCTGATAACCGGGGCTCCACTGTACAGTGGACCCCCGCATAACGATATTATTTCAATCCAGAAGTCTGTTTGGGTGCCGTTATAGACCGAATTTGTTCACATAAGATATTGTGAATTAGATTAGTCCGTTTCAGACCCCCAAAAATACACCTACAAAAGCACTTACAAAAATACACTTACATAATTGGTCGAGTTGGGAGCTGATCGTTATGCGGGGGTCCACTGTATTTGGGTTTGCTGTTGGTCTTCAACTTATACATATTATAAGCATTCAGCATGGAAATGTCAAGAAGATGGAAAAAGAGTTTTATGTACCACTTATAACTCTTGCGAACACAATCAGCAAACCCAATCTGCATGTCACATTTGTCCACTAAGTGCATATTGAGGTTGTAATCCATCACAGCTGCAGGATTTACAATGGGTTCACTGGTCTCTCTATTCTGCTTGCCAGTGTCTACCATTTCGTGTTGGTGAACTGATGCCAACAGTGTGACATCACGTTTGTCGTGCCACCGAAATGCCATGATGTCATTGGCAGCAAACACCTGCACCTCACCTCTACGAGTGCCAGCGTCAAACCTAGGCATATGCTGACGATTTCCATGCACTGTGCCACACACATCTGTCATGTTCACTTGAAAGAAATCACTGAGTAAAGGGCTTGTGTACCAGTTGTCAGTATATAAAATATGCCCCTTACCAAGATATGGTTCCATCGTTGTTCTAACCACATCACCAGAGATACCCAGTAAATTCCTGGTGTCTTGCGATGTTTTACTGCCAGTGTACACAATTATATCCAAAACCAGACCACTTTTGCAATCACACAGTACAAATAACTTTATATCAAAGCGTTTCCTCTTGCTTGGTATGTATTGCTTGAATTAGAGTCTTCCTTTGAACAAAATCAAAGACTCATCAATAACAAGCTTCCTGAAGGGATAAAAATACATACAGCACTTTTGTTTCAGGTACATAAACACATTTCTGATCTTATATAACCTGTCGCTTCTGTCAGGCCTGGTTTTGTCTGAAAAGTATAGCATACGTAACAGTAGCACAAATCTATTCACTGGTATAATGTCACTGAAAGCTGGGGTTGAAATCAGGTGGTCTGTCGACCAGTATATGTTGACACTGTGCTTATACACATGTGGCATAAGCATTATTGTGGCAAAGAACAGATACATCTCTGCCACAGTTGTGTCCTTCCACTGGTGTAGGCATGATCTTGGTGAAAGAATTGTGTTGGCCATGGTGTACTCAAAGTATGTAATGCTTTCCCTGACAATAATGTCCATCAGGGGTTCATCGAAGAATAACTGAAAGCATTCCAGTTCAGTGGCATTGTTCCCATGTGTACATGATGGCCGTATTCCACTTTGTGTTTCATCAAAGTCATGGGGACTGGGAACAAACTCGTCACCTTGCTGCCAATCCCAGATGCGGTCAGCTGGTGGGTTCTGGATATTGAAACGTGGTTGTGGTTGTGCAGGTTGTAGTTGTGGATGTTGTGAGAGTGTGGGGTTGGGTGAGGCTGGTTGTGGTTGTGTAGAGTCAGCAGCGTTGGTAGTAGCGTGGCCCGCTGCTGGTGCCACATGACTCATACCACCATCTCTATCACCACCACCACCTGCTGCCTCACTCACATCATTCATACCCATCGTAACAATATCGTCATCTTCACTATCAGGTCGTGGTGTAGGGCCACAGGATGTGCTCCGAGATTTATTCCTACCCCTTGGAACAGCATATGACACACTACCAGACCAAATGCTACGTCGTATATACTGCCGCTTCACTGGGGAATATTCACCCTCACTGTCGCAACTAGAACTGCTTTCAATAGCTTTGATATCACTATCACTGCTCACATCTGAGTCTTGTACACGGGCAAATAATTTCCTCTTTCGTCCTGGTATAGGTGAATGTGAACAACCCGGCCCAGCACCAGAGCTGGGAGGTCCTGAGTCATCTGGGTTTTCATCATTAATTACGTTATCCTGGGCACTGTTTTCGGTCACACCCACTTGAAAACCATGGAATTCACTTTCACTGACACTTCCATCGCTGATAGAGCTATCACTTGGGAACAAAAGACCTCCAATCCGCCGAGGAGTGAGATACTTCTTACCGCGAGGCATGGTGAAAATGGACTACCAAGATGGCATTCCCACAATGCACCACTGAGTCCTAGATTTTTTTCACAGGGTGCACACCCACCACTTACACCCACCACTTAAACCCATTCTCACTCATGTAGGCCTACCAGCCCTCTCCCGCTTGATTTGAAGCCGCTAGAATTTATGCGTATAGATACGTCAAACATGGTGGCTCGTAAGACGTATATATATGACTGAAACAGTCAAGGGGTTAATGTAATATATGATGTTTAACCCTTTCACTATCGAGACCCCTACTCATAAACTTGCTCTCAGTATCGAAGAATTTAAAAAAAAAAAAATTCTTGTGAAATGATAATCTTTTCCCTATGGTAATGACACCAAAAGTATGAAAATTTATGAAAAACTTACAGAATTACGCTTCTTGAAGTTAGTAGTCTCAGCGGTATATGTGCATCAGCAATTTCACCCATTCTGAGCCCAATTTTTGGCCAATTTCATTGCTCCAGTCAACCAAACTCATAGCTATTTCACTTAAACTCCACTTGTCATATTGACTGAATACAAGAAACTGCCCATTTACCGATTTCAGTTACCCAATAAAGTGGTCAGAAATTGGCAATTTGGCGAATTTCACAAAAATTTCAAAAGATGCCAATTTCAAAATAGTGTCCAGAATAAACAATGCAGGCATTCCTGGCACTAAAATAACATTTTCTCTGTTCATTAATCATGTCGTCACAAAAAATAAAGATTTACTGTTATGCAGACTACTGCATTATTGTATAAATAATGTCAGCCCATCCGTAACTGTATATTAGACTGGCCAGTTGGACATGTATTGGATGGTGATGTCATTTGTTTACTCTTGAACATCAGCAAAAATCGAACATTTCCGCTACTTTGAGCTCAATTTCAAGGTACTTTTCATCACAAAACTAATCAAAATCATCTCTATTTCTGTAATATGTCTTCCATTCTATCAATTGAGATCAATGAGAAAACAACCATAAATACCATACGAAAATACACCTCAAAATCTGTGTTTTAATCTATAAACACGGTCATTTTTTCCCTCATTATGCAATGCATGCTCCAGGATTTTTCTTACAATGCGCACAATGACTGTGCAGACCCATTCTCTTGCATGCAGGTCTACCAGCTTTCTCCCGCTAAATTTGAAGCTGCCAGAATTTTGGCGTATTAATACATCACCGACACTGGTTTGTAAGCCATACCTATATGTCACCGACAGTGAAAGGATTAATGTGCCTCAGAGTTATTATTACTGTGTTATTATTATTATTATCATTATCAATATAGCATCTTCAAGACTAATAAGACAGGAGCTGAGTTTTGACCCCTGCAACTACAATTAGGTGAGCACTCTTAGTGAGTTTAACCCTTTGACTGTCGCGGCCGTATATATATGTTTACGAGGTACCATGTTTGACGTATATACAGTGGACCCCCAGTTAACGATATTTTTTCATTCCAGAAGTATGTTCAGGTGCCAGTACTGACCGAATTTGTTCCCATAAGGAATATTGTGAAGTAGATTAGTCCATTTCAGACCCCCAAACATACACGTACAAATGCACTTACATAAATACACTTACATAATTGGTCGCATTGGGAGGTGATCGTTAAGCGGGGGTCCACTGTATACTCATAAATTCTAGCGGCTTCAAATCAGGCAGGAGAAAGCTGGTAGGCCCACATGTGAGAGAATGGGTCTGTGTGGTCAGTGTGCACCATATAAAAAAAATCGTGGAGCACGCAGTGCATAATGAGAAAAAAAAACTCCGGCCGTTTTTTTTAATTAAAATGCCGACTTTGTGGTCTATTTTCGTAGAGTATTTGTGGTTGCATTCTCGTTTTCTTGGTCTCATTTGATAGAATGGAAACTATATTATAGAAATAGAGGTGATTTTGAGTAATTTTACTATAAAAAAGAACCTGGAAATGGAGCACAAAGTACGGGAAATGTTTGATTTTTGCCGATGTTCAGAAGTAAACAAATGATGTCATTGTCCAATAAATGTCCAAATAGCCATTCTAATATGCAGTCATGAGTGGTTTGATGTAATTTTTACAATTATTACAGTATTGCAGTAGTTTGCATAACAGTAAATCTTCTATTTTTTGTTTGAATAAAATTTCAAAATAAAAAGCAAGAGTAATATCACAGGGGCCTGGAGACATGACTGATGAACAAAGAAAATGTTATTTTAGAGCCAGGAATGTCTGCATTGTTCATTCTGGTCCTTATTTTGAAATTGTCATATTTTTTAATTTTCGTGAAATTGGCCAAATTGCAAATTTCTGACCATGTTATTGGGTAGTTGAAATCGGTAAATGGGCAGTTTCTTGTACTCAATCGATGGAAAAAATGGAGTTCTGAAGAAATAGCTATGAGTTTGGTTGACTGGAATAATGGAATTAGCCGAAAATAGGGCTCAAAGTGGGCGAAATCGCCGATTTGTAAATATCGCCAAGGTCGCTAACTTCGCGAGAGTGTAATTTGGTCAGATTTCCATCAAATTTCGTTTTTTTGGTGTCTTTACAATCGGGAAAAGATTCTCTATCATTTCATAAGAAAAAATAATTTTTTGTTTTGAAATTTTGCGACACCAGGAGACACCTCAGGATTGGGGGTTGCGACAGTCAAAGGGTTAATGTATACACAGTCTGTAAGTTTATTTAGGTACATGTACACATAAGTATAATTATCAGAGTACTGTACAGGTCTCCCTCAACATTCGCGAGGGTTAGGGGATCAAGAGCCTCGTGAATGTTGAAAAATCGGGAAGGTTTGGTGCCCCAATATATTGTAGGGAAATATAATACAATACTTCTTCCTTAACTTGTTGAACCATGAACAATCATAAAATACATGAAAACGTTGTAAATTGTACTAAATACATACATGTTATGGTTTAATAACATGTATGTTGTTAAATACCACTGCCTCCACTTCCTCGACCACTGCGAGTCCCTACTACCCTCCCTCCGACCCCCGCAACAGGCAGCCAGCCCTGCCACCAGTGTGGTGAGTGTTTTATTTGTTCATTATTTGCTATTAAACTACAGTATAAATAATGTAAACCCATTCATGACCGCATATTGGAATGGCTATTCGGACAGGTATTGGGCGGTGACATCATGTGTTTACTCTTGAACACAGCAAAGAATCAAACATTTCTGCTACTGCTAATAATAACAATAGTAGTAATAATAACAATAATAATAAACTATAATAATAATAAATACGATAGAATTGAAGAAGGAAACTGTACAAAAATACGAGGGTTGAAGCAATAGTGGAGGGAGTGGTTGACACATTGTCAGTGTGGCTTTGTTTATGCTGGAGTGAGCATTAGACTCCGTGCTCTTCCAAACATTTCACAATAATTCATTGTGTTTGGTGCTTGTAGATTGAGTGCGACTGGAGTGGTAGAGGCAGTGGTTGAGGAAGCGGCTGAGGCAGTGGTTGAGGCAATGGTAGAGGCAGTGGGTGAGGCAGCAGTTGAGGCAATGGTAGAGGCAGTGGGTGAGGCAGCAGTTGAGGCAATGGTAGAGGCAGTGAGTGAGGCAGTGGTTGAGGTAGTGGTTGAGGCAGCGGTTGAGGCAATGGAAGAGGCAGCAGTTGAGGCAGTGGTATTTAATAACATGTTATAAATAATAATAATACATATTACTAATAACATGTATTATTATTATTATTATTAACATGTATGTTATTAAATACCACTGCCTTGACCACTGCCTCACCCACTGCTTCACCCACTGCCTCATCCACTGCCTCAACCGCTGCCTCAACCACTGCCTCACCTACTGCCTCACCCACTGCCTCACCCACTGTCTCAACCGCTGCCTCACCCACTGCCTCAGCCGCTTCCTCAACCACTGCCTCTACCACTCCAGTCGCACTCAATCTACAAGCACCAAACACAATGAATTATTGTGAAATGTTTGGAAGAGCACGGAGACTAATGCTCACTCCAGCATAAACAAGTCAACCAGTGCCTCGTATTTTTGTACACTTTTCTTCTTCAATTCTATCGTATTTATTATTATAATTATTATTATTATTATTATTACTACTATTGTTATTATTAGCAGTAGCAGAAATGTTTGATTCTTTGCTGTGCTCAAGAGTAAACACATGATGTCACCGTCCAATACCTGTCCGAATAGCCATTCCAATGTGCAATCATGAATGGGTTTACATTATTTATACTGTAGTTTAATAGCAAATAATGAACAAACAAAACACTCACCACACTGGTGGGAGGGCTGGCTGCCAGTTGCGGGGGTCAGAGGGAGGGTAGTAGGGACTCGCAGGTGGTGGGAAACTTAAATATGATTTGGAAATAAGTCACTCTGTCTGACTTTTTTGGGTTATCCTAGGTTCTCTACACATATGCTGCTATGTATGATAATTTTATGTAACTGTATTTGTGTATACCTGAATAAACTTGCTTGACGGCTGGGAATTTGGAGGCTGGGAATTTGGCAGTTGGTAATTAGCGAATGTGTGAAGCATGCGAAAGTTGAAAATGCGAATGTTGAGGGAGACCTGTATATATAAAATACGAAATCTTTCTTCTTTCAACACACCGGCCGTATCCCACCGAGGCGGGGTGGCCCAAAAGGAAAAACGAAAGTTTCTCCTTTTACATTTAGTAATATATACAGGAGATGGGGTTACTAGCCTCTTGTTCCCGGCATTTTATTCGCCTCTTACAACACGCATGGCTTATGGAGGAAGAATTCTGTTCCACTTCCCCATGGAGGTAAGAGGAAATAAACAAGAACAAGAACTAGAAAGAAAATAGAAGAAAACACAGAGAGGTGTGTATATATATGCTTGTACATGTATGTGTAGTGTGACCTAAGTGTAAGTAGAAGTAGCAAGATGTACCTGGAATCTTGCATGTGTATGAGACAAATAAAAAGACACCAGCAATCCTACCATCGTGTAAAACAATTACAGGCTTCCGTTTTACACTCACTTGGCAGGGCGGTAGTACCTCCCTGGGCGGTTGCTGTCTACCAACCTACTTCCTAGGAAAATATGAAATACATAACTTTAAAACACTTGAAATTTTGGAAAGTTACCAGACATGCTCAAGGAGAATGTAAACAAACCGGGTGGCACATAGTGATCGTATTAGAGAGTCAGGTGGGAGGAGCCATATAGCGAGATTTGGTCATAATTTGAAATGTCCGTATTAACTGAATGCTGTAAAGTGGGGCCCTACTGTATTATAATACATATTTTATACCACTTCTCTCCACTACCAGTACAGAGGCAGCAGAAATGGGGCTACCTTCAAATGTAAAATAATCAAGGTGCTATTCTCAGGTGCTAAAGTGTAATAAGTTCACTATTTTGCCATTATATTCCCAAGCTCCTTTATTTGATTACAACTTTATTTGTTCACCACAACTTATATTAGTCCCTTTTATATTGTCTCCTTTATTTTAACTATAAAGAACTACCTACTATTATATTCCCAAGCTCCTTTATTTGATCATCACTTTATTTGTTCATCACAAATTATTTTAGCCCCTTTTATATTGTCTCCTTTATTTTAGCTTTAAAGAACTACCTTAGTTCACATATTTACATTTGTTAAAATAATTCAGATGCTATTGTTTAGCTTTAGAATATTTACTTTGTCTTATATTTAATTCTAACTATAGATTCTCTATAAATCTTATGATTACAAGCATTGATCCTGATACCAACCTCTTATTTAATGACTTAAATGAATCAAACAGTAACTGTAATTACTACACAGCAGAACAATCAAAGGCACTTCTCAGAGCCAACAACAACATAACTGTCTTTAACTACAATATCAGATCTTTAAGCAAATATTACGATGACCTCATAGCATTACTAAATTCCCTGCATGCCAGTATGCCATCATTACTCTCACTGAAACCTGGCTTAAGCCTGATACTACAGATGTCTATGCCATTCCTGGTTACACAGCCATACACAGCTGTAGGCCAGATCAACAAGGGGGTGGCATAGCTAAATACTACTCAGACCAACTAGAATGTATCACTAATACTTGCACAAGGGATGAACATGGGGAATATATAATAGCTAAATTCAAATCCAAATACTACCTACAAAAACCTCTCACAGTGATAAACATCTACAGAGTACCACAGTCAAACATTAGCCATTTTAGTGAAAACCTAGGAAGTATGATAACTGATGCACGCATGAATATAGATCACTTACTACTCTCAGGTGACTTCAATATAAATCTCCTGCAAGACCAGGACCCACACATTACTGAATTCACAAACACTATGAGTAACTGCTTGTTGCTACCAACAGTAACAAAACCTACAAGAATTACAGAGACTAGTGTTTCCCTACTAGACCACATCTGGACCAACACCATATCCCCTTTAAAATCAGGCATAATCACAGATAATACCACAGACCACTACCCTACCTTCTTCATAACTAATCTAGGCAAATTACCCCAAGACACTACTAAAGTCACTTTCAGACTTTACTGTGAGGCAGCCATTAATAACTTCACAACAACAGTGACAAATATTGACTGGCACACTGAGTTAGAAATCTATACAGATATTGACGAATGCATTAATAATTTTCTAAAAAAAGACCCAATACCTCTATAACAAGCACTGCCATAAAAAAACTAAACAGATGACAGCTAAGAGACTGAACAGTCCCTGGCTAACACCCAGCATCCTCAGATCCATAAATACAAAGCACCTATATGAAAAACAGTACAGAATGGGTCACATAACCAGAGATCAAACAAAACGTTACTCGTCAATCCTAACCAGCCTGATAAGAAGGGCTAAAAAATTGTATTATGAGAACAGATTATTCAACTTAAAAGGTGATATAAAAAAGACCTGGAAAACCCTATCAGAAATTCTAGGAACAAAAAATATATCACGAAATAGAGCAATTGAACTAACAAAACCAGATGAACCCCAACTCTCACCAACTGAAACAGCAGACTCAATTATTTCTTCTCCACCACAGGAAAAAAACCTTGCCAATAAAATCCCAAGCTCAAATACCCCACCCAATGACTACCTCACTGGCAACTACCCGAACACACTGTTCCAAGCTCCAACTAACCCAACAGAAGTCTCCCTTATTATCAACACACTAAAAAACAAGATAGAAGATTTAAATACCTTACCAACCTTTATATACAGAAAAGCATCACAAGTACTGTCACCAATCATTGCAACACTCTTTAACAAATCCATCGAATCCTCTACCTTCCCTACAGTTCTCAAAATAGCGAGGGTCACTTCGATCCATAAAGGAGGAGACCAAACAGACTTGAACAACTATAGGCCAATATCCAACTTACACCCTCTCTAAAATCTTCTAAAAATTAATTCATAAGCGAATCTATTCCTACCTCATCTCCCACAACATACTCAACCCCTGTCAGTTTCGGTTCAAGCCTAATAAAAATATGAATGAAGCTATTGTACACATGCTAAAACAAATATACACTGCATTAGAGAAAAAAGAAGTCCCACTGGGGATCTTCATTGACTTATGTAAAGCTTTTGATACAGATGACCATGATTTGCTGCACATAAAATTGTCGCACTATGGTATAAGAGGGCACTCCCTCAACTACCTAAAGTCGTACCTCAGCACAAATGGAGCAAACTCTTCCACACAGCCAATTACAGTTGGTGTCCCACAGGGAAGTGTCCTTGGCTCTCTTCTCTTTCTCGTTTACATAAATGACCTACCAAATGCATCGCAACTACTCAAACCCACACTATTTGCAGATGACACTACATACGTCTTCTCTCACCCGAGCCCAGTCATGCTAGCCAATATTGTGAATACCGAATTACAGACAATATCTACCTGGATGATGACTATCAAACTTACTCTCAACATTGACAAAACCTACTTCATTCAGTTTGGTAACAGAGCTACATATGTCCCTCTTAACATAATGATAAACGGATTGCCTATCAAAAAACTCACAGAGGGAAAATTCTTAGGAATCCACCTTGATAAAAGACTCAAATTTCAAACACATGTACAACAAATTTCCAAGACCATAGGCATACTATCAAAGATACAGTAATATGTTCCACAGTCAGCCCTCCTGGCCCTATATCACTCACTGATTTACCCCTATCTCACCTATGAAATTTGTGCATGGGGCTCAACAACAATAAACCATCTCAGACCATTAATTACCCAACAAAAGGCTGCAGTCAGAATGATGATAAATTCCCACTACAGGCAGCACACTCCACCAATATTCAAAGCTCTAAACCTACTCACCATACAAAACATCCATACTTATTATTGTACCTACTACATACATAGAACACTTAACTCAGATATAAACCCTCCCCTCAAACGTCTCCTTACCAACCTCAACAGAACACATGACCATAACACAAGGCACAGATCACTCTTTGATGTTCCTCGTGTCCATCTCATACTATGTAAAAACTCAATGCACATAAAAGGCCCAAAAATCTGGAATTCATTACTGGTGAATATAAAAGAAACACTGTACAATGCCTGCACTCTAAAGGAAGGGTTCGGGATATTGACGGTTTGGAGGGATATGTTGTGTATCTTTATACGTATATGCTTCTAAGCTGTTGTGTTCTGAGCACCTCTGCAAAAACAGTGATTATGTGTGAGTGAGGTGAAAGAGTTGAATGATAATGAAAGTATTTTCTTTTTGGGGATTTTTTCTTTCTTTTTAGGTCACCCTGCCTCGGTGGGAGACGGCCGACTTGTTAAAAAAAAAAGAAAAAAAATTGTATCTCGTAAATGTTTAACCTGTGACCCAATCAAACTTTGTTATTTTTAATTACATTACCTAACAGAATACTCCATTCTACTGAATGCACAGCAACATAGTAAATGACCATATGACCTGTCTTTGAAATATTCATTTGTGCTTAATTGTTATTTGTTTACAATAATGTTTACCACTGAATATATCACTGCTTAGTAAATCTTAAGTTAATTTTAAGCCTGCCCATAATGCTCTGCATACAAGGGGCTTTGGCAAGTTACACTTAACCACTGTATTTCTTTGTACTTCCATGTATCATGTTCAAATTAATAAATAAATAAATAAATAAATAAATC
Organism: Cherax quadricarinatus; assembly: GCF_038502225.1. NCBI lineage: Eukaryota > Metazoa > Arthropoda > Malacostraca > Decapoda > Parastacidae > Cherax > Cherax quadricarinatus. The sequence goes on from NC_091325.1 coordinate 20,405,397, forward strand.
TACAATTCTAAGCCACACTACCAAAAAACAAAAACAAAACTCCCAATTGCATAAAAGGGCATATACCAAATAATGCATCTGGTAAAAAACAATAAAAAATATTCATAATTCACTTTCAAGAGTATCATATTATATCTATTGGTTTTGACTATATCAAATAAATATGAGCTCTCTATAAATGGATATAATTAATTTACAATCCAGCTTTTAGAAATTATAAATATTAAATCTTAGGTTTTTAATCAGTCTCTAGCAAAAAATGCTTTCTATATACTATGCATAAACTAAATATACACAAAATATGAAGCATTTAGTCAAAAACTGAAAAAAATTTATTTAATATAATTTATTGAATGTTCACAAAGATCATAACTGCAGATCAACATTCCTAAGTACATAATTGGTTCCAAAGTATCAATACTGCCATTGAAGAACATCTTAAGTCAGGAACCCACTGTATTTAAAATAAACAAACTTTTCCTACCATGGATAATCTGTTGCAGAACTGTTCTGGAGTTATAGCGTCAGGATGCAGGTGAACGATAGCTATGTTAGTATGTACATCAGCTACCTGACATATCACATTCTTGCTTCCGGTTTCAGAAATTGCTGAAATTTGTGCACTGCATTAACACAATATACAGGTGTGAGATTAAAATATGCAGAATCTAATACAAAATGGGAGTTGTCACAGTTGATTTTGCTGATGACACTATGCTTTTGGGAGATTCTGAAGAGAAGTTGCAAAAGCTGGTGGATGAATTTGGGAGGGCATGTAAAGGAAGGAAATTAAAGTGAACATAAGAAAGAGTAAGATCATAAGGGTAACAAATGATTTGGGTAATGAAAGATTGGATATCAGATTGGAAGGAGGAAGTATGGAGGAAGTGAATGAGCTCAGAAATTTGGGAGTGGACTTGTTGGTAGATGAGTTTGTGTAAGATGAGGTGAACCATAGAATTGATGAGGGGAAAAAAGGTGGGTGGTGCACTGAGGAATCTGTGGAGACAAAGAATATTATCCTTGGAGGCAAAAAAGAGAAACTGAGAGTATAGTTATATTTATACCAACACTCTTATATGGGTGTAAAGTATGGGTTGTGAATGTTGCAGCGTGGACGAAGCTGGAGGCAGTATAGATGTAGTATCTGAGGGCAATGTGTGGTGTGAATATTATGCAGAGAATTCATAGCTTGGAGATTAGGAGGGAGTGCAGGGTTGCTAAAAAATATTATCCAGAGGGCTGAGGAGGGGTTATTAAGGTGTTTGGTTATTTAGAAAGGATGGGGCAAAATAGGATGACTTTAAGGGTGTATAAATCTGTAATAGAGGAAGGTGGGGTAGAGGTTGGCCTAGGAAAGATTGGAGGGAGGGGATAAAAAAGGTTTCATATGTGAGGAGCTTGGACATCCAACAGCCATATGTGAGCATGTCA